>NC_058406.1:40359517-40659517 GCF_002201575.2 Neomonachus schauinslandi
GGAGCTGGGCTCTCCTGGGCCCACCCGCTGCTACCGGCCCCTCCCGCTCCCTCCCGCGGGTGGCCCACTCCCTCCCCTCCACCCAAAATTGGCCTAACGGCCAATCGTCATTCGCTCACCTCCTTTACAGCAGGTGACCTATGGCCAATCGCCAGGGGTTTCTTTGCCAGGAGCCGCCAGGGCCAGCCAATCGTTGCGGCCCCTAGGCCCGGACGGGGGTGGGGGGGGTGAGGGGGGTGTCCCGGGGGACCGGCTGAACCTGAGTGGATCGACTTCACTGCAGTGTGGGGGATACGGCCTGAGGGAGAAAAAAGGGGTGCTTGGAAGCGGCCCCCGACTCCCTCCCCTGGAGGCATAGAGGGCAGGGGCCTTGGTGAATGGCTTTCTTGCTGGCCACTTGCGGAGTGAGTAGACCCTGAGGGTCTGGGAAAGGGGCCGGCCCCCACCCCTGAGTCCCTGGGGTCCCTGCTGTCTGGCCCGGCCGGGCCGTAGCCCCGAATGTCGCTCTGTCCCTGCCTCCTTTCCGCTGCCCTCTGGGGTGAGTAGGACGATGTGGCCACCCAGGCCCTCTCTTCTCGGGGAGCTCTCCTCACTTCTTCAGCCGAGATGGGTTGGAGGGTGAGGCTAGGGGCTTCCTGTTTCACCGAGAGGTCATTCGCCACCAAACCAGATTGGAAGAGGGCATCTACCCCCCCCCTTTTTTTTTTCGTTTTTGGGGAACTCACTTTCCTTTTCCAAAGCTGTCGCAAGCTATAAATACAAAATTTAAGCTTTCCCGTAATATGAAAGCTTAATTTTGACCAGTTGCCCATTGATAGAGGCTCCAGTTGCGGGCCAAACATTCTCTGTTTTATTTTTGGCACTGTGTTCTTCCAGCCTGGCCTAGTACCTTTGTGTGTAATAATTATAGGCGCTATTATTTGTGAGTATGTGTGTGGGGAGGGGAGTGGTTTTACGCTTCTTGAGTAGCTTGTGCAAAAAACTGAAAACTTTGGAATAGTGTGAGGTTCTCATAAAAACTGGAGGGAAAGGTTTAGTTTCTCAGTACAGCTCAGTTATGGAAAGTTGACTATAATGAATAGTCTAGGAAGCATGTTTGAATCATGCATTTTTTTTTCAGCATTCATACTGTACTTCACAAGTATTTTTGTTATGAGTGAGAAAAGTATTGAAGCAGAAAAGTTTTTGCTCATTTGAAGTAATATTTGGTTTTGCTTGTCAAATTTTTACGTTTAGCTATGTTCAGGAAATTAAAAACAAATCAAGTAATTATTTCTCCCAGGTTTTAGCAGAGATGTTTAGAGATGTAATTACAGTTTTAAGAACTTTTGTAGTGAAATTTAAATTGGAAATTCTAGTCCAGTGTCTATGAATCATCTTTCAGAACATTGCCTGTATTGCACTAAGCGATGAAACCGTTTTAATAGTAACATCTCTCATTTTCTTAAAATTTTTTTTAACTTTCATTTTTTATACAGCCCAACCAGAAGCAACTTAAAAATACTTTATTACCTTTCCTAGCTCAGGGAAGATATAAACCACCAAAAATCAGACTTTTAGTCTGAGAGCTGAAATGAAAAATAAATATCACAGAGAAGCCAGATCGGTTTCCAAAGTGTCCTGAGGGGTTTTTTTGTTTTTTTGTTTTAAGATTTTATTTATTTATTTGACAGAGAGAGAGACAGCGAGAGAGGGAACACAAGCAGGGGGAGTGGGAGAGGGAGAAGCAGGCTTCCCGCTGAGCATGGGAGCCCGATGGCAGGGTTTGATCCCAGGACCCTGGGATTATGACCTGAGCCGAAGGCAGACGCTTAACAACTGCCTGAGTTTGTTTTTGACAGAGGTGGCATTATGCTTGAAGTGCCCCTCAATAAATACTAGGCTGCAAAGACTATTGGTCACATCGATTTTGATATTTCTAAAGTTCTAGGTGGTATTTTTTTAATGCAAAAAGATTATATTCAGTAGTGATCTACTCAGCCATCCCCAGATGATAAGAAGATGGGCAAGGAATTTAAGTTTGGATCAGCCAGGAAAAAGCATTGCGATCCAGCCCTATTCCGTTGGTTGGAAAATCAGGCAGTTATATAGTTCGCGGTCTATTGCTTGAGAAAGATATTCTGAAAAGCAAATCCTAGCATATCCCCTGGGATATGTCAAGTTTTATCAGTATCTAGACTTTGTAGTATGGAGTGATAATTGATGTTTATGAGGATTCTATAGAAAAAGACAGTTTTAATGATTACTATGGGGTTAGCGTACAAATTATATGTAGGAAGATTTTTCAATAAAGATTTAAACAAAGATTATGTTTGAAAGAAAAGTTCTTAGCCTGAAAATATAATTAAGCCAAGTATCTCTCCCTAAATATTTTAATTAATTGAAGTTCCACCATACATAGGCAATTGGTCATTTAAAGCTATTGGCCGTCTCCCTTATTTTCCATGTCTAGTCACCAGATCCTGTTTGCCTTAGTAATATCTCTTCGATTTATCCTTTTTCCACGTGATAATAGTTTAATTCAGGCCTTCATCATCTCTCACCTAGACTTTTGCAAAACCTTCTAACTAGTCTTCCCTCTACCTATACTCTTTATCTCAAATCAAATCAGACTGAGTCATTCCTGTGCTTAAAAATCTGTTTTGAATCCATTTGCCAGTCAGCTGCCTATCAAGCCCTTCAAGGCCCTTCACGACCTGGTCGTAATTTATCTCTCTTTAGTCTGAACTCAGCTGCAGATGCTCTACCCAAGCTATCCACTCCAGCACTGTGAACTATTAATCATTTAGAACATGACTTAGCCTCTCAGCTCTTTGTCCTTTCACAACCTTTCCCCTCTTGCTTGGAATTATAATTGCTCAGAATTCTAGCAAGTGATAAACCTCCAGTTCTTCATTTAACATACAGTTCATGTGTTACTTTTTCTTTAATGTTTTCCTTCAGGCAGACCAGTTAGAGTTACTCTTATCCTTTGTGTGCTACTATAACACTTTGTTCATATCTCTATAGACAGCTAGGTTGTAATCTAGATTTTTTGTTCACATGTCTGATTCTTGCATTGCACCCTAACCTCTAGAGGTCAGAGGTCCTTACTCATCTTTGTATCTCCAGGGCCTTTGTCCATAGTCCAGTGCTTGGCACATAGTAGGTACTCACTGAATGCTTGTTAAATGATTAAAATATGTGACTTAATGATGTTCTAAGTGTGCAAACCTTTGTCTCACTTGTACTGGAGTTAGGTTTATCCCTGTACGGTAGAAATATTTCCTAAGTCCCCAAGCTCCCTGATTGCTGCCACACCTGAGAGAGGGGATTGGAGAAAATGTTTAGAAACAGTGTTTTAAATGGTGAGCAGATTCCCAGGCAAATCCTCCCCCCCATCTATATGATCTCTAATATGGTTTAAAGAATACTAATAGCAGTACCAGCACTAATTAGTTCTACTGTAGTTAGTATCATAGGAAGTCAGAGCATGTTGCTTGGAAGGGGTGAAATTTGGGCTCATTCCAGAAGATTAGGTAATGAAATTATATTTGCTGTTTTCTGCATTGTCGTTAAAGATGTCCTTTGAAGACCATGACAGTACCTGGCACATAACAGATATTAAGTGAATATTTGTGTCGTAAAGGAATGGTTGGGGTGTGTGTGTGTGAGAGAGAGAGAGAGAGAAACAGAGACAGACTTGTAGTCCTTTTACATTGGAGTTCATTTATTTCTGGAGACACCTTTAAGAACTTCGCTTCTTTGCTGTATTGACCAGGCACTTCATTTTGTTTTTTCCAAAATGTGCCACTTCAGTCAAGTTATTCTACTTACTTCGTTGGTTATTTGCATTCTCTGTATTCCAAAACATGTTTTAAAATCTGGTTGCATTGGTCTTTCTCACTCAGTTTCAAGGTTACACTAAATGATAGAGTTTGCTTGTTCTTTAACATTCTTTGTCATACTGTGCAGGACTTGGCTGCAGTTGGAACCTGTAAGTTCTTATTGTCTTTATTGAAATGAAATTGTTTTTTTTAAAGGAGTGGACCCCAGGTTTTTCAAATGTGGTAAGGTATTTACTCACCTGATGAACATGGTAATTTATCTGGAGATACTGGCTTCACAGACTCCTAGAATTGGAAGGGATCTTAAAATTTTAATACAACCTCTACCTATTTTTTTTTTAAGATTTTATTTATTTATTTGAGGGTGGGGGGAGAAGAAGACTCCCTGCTGTGCAAGGACACAGGGCTCCATCCTGGGACTCCGGGATCATGACCTGAGCTGAAGGTAGACACTTAACCGACTGAGCCACCCAGACGCCCCTAACCTCTACCTATTTTTATAGTGGAGAGAACAGTCTCAGAGAAGCCAACTGACTTGCCCAAGGTCACACAGAGACTAGAATAACTAGGATTAGAGCCCAGTGATTCTTGCTCTTCTGACTCTAGAGAAAACCAGAGTGCTACCCTACTGCTGCTCTCCATTCATTGCTCTCCTCACTCCCCAAACCTTAGTAATTTTTCCAGTTCAGCCACTAATTTTTATTTCCTTTCAGATTCAGCATCTGGATATAAAAAATATCATCTTTTTCCAGAGCATATTGTTCCTCATTTAGCTTCCTTCTGCTTTCCAGCCTCTCTTTGTGCTTATACTAACCCTTAGCCTGCAAGTATGCCTTTTCTGGTTATTCTCCATTTTCCTGCAGATTCCTTCTTTGCCCTTGTCTGCTCTTTGCTCCAGGAGGCTGACCTTTATAGCCTGTGTCACCTGAAGTTCTTTCTCCTTTGGATTCTGGTTGGGGTTAGCTAATGGGAGGCAGTGCCAGAAGATGGGAGGAAGAAAAGAGAGAACTCTTGGGGTATTTATTCCTCTTGCTCCTCTGTTTTGATATGTTTTTAGCAGTACCTATGCACCATAACTAGAGTGTCCTTTGAGTAGCTCCAGTTGGTCCTTGGTAACAGTTTCCTTCCTTGTTCATTCAGCCTTAGGATGGTGAAGGCTTCCTGCTGTTCCTATTTCCTGGGTACCTCAGCATCCCTTGTTAGTTTACCTAACCCTGCCCTCATTTCTATGGTACTTCATTAAAGAGAAGTTGAAATATTCCATTTCATTATGCTGTTTCCAGCCTCCGTCCACTGCTGTCATACTTTTCCCCTCACATCTGTGTCCACATCTTGTACTTCACAATGCTGCCTCTGTGAAACTTTTCTCATGCCCTCAACTTTGCCCTCTGCTCTTAGTACTTTTCTTATAACTCTTATTTTACCATGCTTGAATCAGTTATTTGTAGATAGATGTTTATCTTTTCTTAGAGATTTGAAACTCTTAGGGCAGAGTCTATAGCTGCTTCATCTTGGCATCTCCAAAATACCCAGCACAGTGCAATAGTCAAAAGAGATACCCAATGAATAAATCATTATTGTAACACTGAATTCCAACCTGAGAGCAGCAGTACAGGTTTCCCCTGCTATTGGAAAGTAGAGTGTTCCTGTGAAACCTTTCCTAAGTTAAAATGGTATAAAGTGAAGAAGCAATTACCATTAATTTATATGGAAAGATTTTTGAGCAGTCCTAGGCCCTAAAAATAACCTCTTGGGCTTTTCTAACACCTTAGGACATGTCTTGCTAATGGATACACAAAAAATTGAGATAAAGCACAAATGCTCACAAAGTTCACAGCTGTGGCAGCTTATGGCTGAGATGCTGAGTGTAGTTCCCAGAGAAAGAGCTTGGCAGTGCCACTCTTGCTTAGGGTATTCACTGCCTCTGTAACAGCTCACAGCAAAACAAATACTGAATGCTGTTTTTGCTTTTTGCCTTTTTTTCATAAAAGCAGATATCCTCTTCAGATTTCTTTTGGTTAGTGAAAACAGGTACTGATAAAGGTCTTTTGTAAAAGCAAAGTGGTAACTCAGACTTTTGAAAGTTGAGGTGATACCTGCATGTGTAAAACTGCTCGTGAGAGGATTTGGCATGAGAAGAATGAGTTTTTAGAGGGACAAGTCAATTGTCATTGCCTGGTCTTGCTTCTTGTACTGCCTGCACAATACAGTGTCTTACCTTTTATTTAATTTCTTTTTCTACTTAAAAACTTCTGGTTGGCCATAAAAAAGTCAGCATCCATACTTGTAATATAATAAATCCTTTAGAGTAAATGAGTTATTTATGCTTTTTTCATGAATATACTCAACTATAATTTCTTTGAATACTTATTGCTTAAGTGCTAGCAGGTAGGCACATTTCAGAATTCCTTCATTCATTCATTTACAAAATTTTCATTGAGCACTTGTTACAAACCAAGCACTGGCCTTCGGGATACAGTTGAGAACAACACTAAGTCCTGTCCTGATATATTCTAGTCTTACTTTAAATCATCTTGATAGATTACTGACCACAATTAAACTAAATTAGGGTAATTTTATATTACACTTTTGGGGGGAGGGAGAGGAAGCGAGAACCTTAAGCAGGCTTTACACCCAGCGCAGAGCCAGACTTTATCTCACAACCCCGAGATCAAGACCTGAGCTGAAATCAAGAGTCCAATGCTCAACTGACTGAGCCACACAGGTGCCCCTATATTACACTTTTAACAACTTTAGCAAAAACTGAACCTGTTCCTTCTGTGTAATGTTCACTGACAGCTAAAATCAGATACACAAAAACTGTTTTTGGCATATATAATTTTGAAGGGATAAATGTCAAACCAATTACAGTATCTATTCTTTTCAATTCAGCATTGTTTTTGTTCTACTTTGGTTGGTTTGTGTGAGGTCTAAGCCTTTTAGTACTGTCTGTTGGTCTGACTAGTTCATCATTTAGCTCCCCTTGGGTGTTGTTTAATTTTCGGTGTGTTATGTTTTGCTATACAGAGAGATCCAGGTTTGTCAGAGAAATATATCAAGTTTTGTTTTTTAAAACATTTCATGATCAAAATTTTAACAGCTTTTATGCTATGTAAGAGAATTCTGCAGTTATTTCAAAACTTGACCTACTAAAATACTTAGTTTAAGGATTCATATGTTTGAATATGAGTTTCTCCTAGTTATGCTTGGAGCAAATCTCCAGTATTTATCTAAAACTTTGCTTTTTGGTGGACCCTTAATAGTAGTGAGTCTTCTTTGCTTTCCAGAATGCTGTTAAACTGAATGATAGGTAGTAATCTGGAGTTGGAGAGAGGAAGAATGTATTTTTTTTCCATCCCATACTAGTAAGCCACTCAGAGCTTATATAGATCTTGGAATGAGTTAACCTATGACTTTTAAGAAATATATGTACAGTAGCCTGACCAACTAGTGGGTGAAAAGAAAAGCTTTGGCTAATGGCCAGCACCACATGGTCAAACAGTGCTTTGTTAGAGGGAGTGATGTAGTAGGTGTTTTTGTTTTTTATGAGTTTGCTTTCTTGAATGTTGAGTCATTATTATATTATTGGCAGGAAGGATGTAGAAAAAAAATTAGGTATTCTTCTTCGTTTTACTGGCTATTTTTCTTCTTGGCGTTTATTCCAGTGTAGTGTAGATTGCTAAATTTTTAGTGCTTTTTTTTTTTTTTCAAGTTTGTGCTTTTAGTCTGTAAATGATGTTATAAATTTGTTATGCTACATTTTGCTTGGAAACGTGTACCTGAGCAGCTGTATTGCCAGATTTACTCTCAAGACATTATAGGAGTTTTGTAGATAATTTTAAGAGAATAAAGCTGATTGATTTTGCAAGCTAAAAGTTATAAAACTTTTGAAAAATATTTATAAACTTGCACAGTTTCCAAATATTTTTACATAAGCTTTTGAATTAAATGTATACTTTTAAAAATCAGACAAGTGAATGTATAAAGTAAAAATTATGAGTCCCTGTCTCAATCCCAGTCCCCAGTATTAATATATGATGTGTTTCATGTGTTTTGCTTCTTGCGTTTTATTTGAGGAGGTTGTGTATATAAATAAAATAACTTTAAAAATGTAGCTTCTATATTATTCATGTGTCCATTTACCTAGCATAATGTAAGCACCCAGTTAATATTCATTGAAATCTGGTGGAGCTTTATTTCTGTAATTGGATTTCTTTTTTTTTTTTTTTTTTAATTTATTTGAGACAGAGAGAATGAGAGAGAGAGAGCACATGAGAGGGGGGAGGGTCAGAGGCAGAAGCAGACTCCCTGCCGAGCAGGCAGCCCGATGCGGGACTCGATCCAGGGACTCCAGGATCATGACCTGAGCCGAAGGCAGTCGCCCAACCAACTGAGCCACCCAGGCGCCCTGTAATTGGATTTCTACATTCAGAGCCTGTAAACTTATGTTTCATTTAAAATAATTTTTTATTTCCTGCATTCTGACACTTCAGAGGCAATCGTACGTGCCTTCTAGACATTTTTATCTCTAAAAGGCTAGTTACATCCTTTATGGAGAAGGAGCCATGTAATTTATTGTCCAAACTGGAGCACTTTTGAGAGGGAGGGAGGCTGCTAATTTTCTGAGACAATAGGCATAAAGATTGATGACCCCAGACAAACTAGGGCATATGGTTATCCTATTCATAAACTTCAGGTTTTTATTTGTTTTATTTAGATTTTGACAAGACTTTTTATATGACTTTATTGAGTAAATTGAGTCTTTTTTTTGAGTCTTTTGGAAAGACAAGCTATCAGTGATTTAAAAATAGAGGAAAATGGTGCAAATCCCAAACCTTTTTTGTGAAGTTGTTTGAGTAACCAAATAGCTTTATGAAATCAATATTAGTATTTTTTTCTGTAAGCCAAAAGGTTACATAATAGTGTCAGTATTAGATGAAGAGATTGTGAAGAATAAGCAGTTGTGCTGAGTTATGATTAAGTTCATCAATTTTGACACGGATGTCTGTACCTGATTCCTGTTTAACAAAGTAACTCTCTTTCCCGACTATATGAGCAATTCAGATTTGTGGTATATGTATGCTTTTAAACAGAAACTTAATACTATGCATAAACCATTTTTTTAAAATTTAAAGATAAAAGTGATTCTGTTTTTTGAAGAGCTGATGTACTTTCAAAAATCAGTTTATTTTATGGTGGAAAAAGGCTTTATATTGTTGACCCTTTGTTACCAAGGTAATAATTCAGTACAATTTACCTTTTGTAATTCAGGCATAATACCCAATCCTTTTCTGAAAATCTTATATGGAATTTTTTTCTGATCTGTTTTCTAGAACTATTATTTTATGAGTTGTGTATTGCTCATCCTTTTTTTATTACTATTTATCTTCAGAGTTTATCAAGTTACTGTTTTCCTTTTTTAAAGGAATGTTATACAGTTTAACTTATGCTTATATCCTTTTACTGATTATGGATCTCTATTAAAATTGTTTTATGGTATTATCTGGTTAATCAGTTTTGGTTTAATCCATCGGTCATTGAGTGCTCTCTTTATGTTAGGCACTACTTTAGGGCCTGGAGATGCAGTAGTGAATTCTGGTTATTTATATGATTCCAAATTATGAAGAGGAAGTAGAAAACTTACTCTTGTGTCACTTTACGCATATTCTTTCATCTATCCAACAACTTTGAATGGTTTGTTATTATGCCCATCCTTAGATGAGAAAATGGCGGTGGAGTAAGTAGCTTGGCCAGATCATATGGGTTAGGAAGTTGCAGATTCAGGATTTAAAACTAGATCAGTCTGACCTTAAAGCTGTGCTCATTTTAACTACATCAAGCCTCCTTCAGGCCGTTTCTAGATTACATTTTAGTGCTCTTATGCCATGAATTCTTTTCCAATATTATTGTGATTTAAGAGAAAAGTGTAACGGATTGAAGTCAGAGCAATAGGTTGAAATCCCAATTAAAGAAAACCCCCACTTCATGATTTGGGTAAATGCTTATAAAATAGGGTTAATGTCTCTGTACCTTACTGTCTTGTGATAATCAAATGAGAAAACCTATTAAGTGTCTAGCAGAGGATCTAATACTCTGAAAAAATTTTTTAATATATAATGTGCATCCATGGTGAATCCATGGTGTTAGAACTGTTCACTTAGAGAACTACAGAAAAAGACCTTACCTTTTAGGATATTCTTGGGGTACCTAGCGTGCTGGTAAAATAACTGTAGCTACCATGTTGATAAAAGAGAACCTGATTTGGAGCCTTAGATTATCAGAACATTGACTTAAATGGAAAATAGCCTGAAGTTACAGTGAAGGAAAGCATGTAGTAATGGGCTCAATTTTGTTGACAGTTTCAAATTTATAATCTTCACTCCAAATGAATTGATAGTTGAGTATTCCTTAGGATTAAAACTAGAAAGTCTTGCCCTGAGAAATTCCCTATATCTCTAAATCCAGCTCTTCCTTTAGCTGAAGTGGTTAAACCACAGAGACAATAGGGATTATAAATTATAAATGTTTCCAAATTTTTAGTAATTCCAGGAAATAACATATTAGTATACTCCACATAAAATCGTCATCTCATTAATATTTCTGGTTTCTTTAATATACTTTTTTCATCATTAAACCAACTTATAAGTCATTTGGTAAGAAGACAAATGGTATCATTTCTCAAAAAACTTAATTTGCTAACAAATTTCGAAGGAACAAAAGCCATTAAGTTTGGCATAATGTGTTTTTTTTATTTTTAACTTGTCATTTGCTGCTCATGTACCTACTTTTCCTCTGAATAGTTACAGATTTTTCTCTTATTATTCCTTTACTTAATTATTGATGTCAGACTCACAGCATGGTAAAGTAACTTTCTATTCTCTCTTTTCCTTACTTTTATGGAAGATCAGTACCACACTTGCTTTTTTCCAGTCTTCTGGTATCTCTCCAGTTCTTGAATTTTCAAAAATAATTGTAAGTGATTCAATTGTAAGTATGCTCTATACTTCTTTCATTGGATGAAAGCATATCTGTGATGCATGTCATCTCAAATTGCTAATTGTGAACATAAACTTTCCAGATACTCTTGTATTTAAATCAAAACGACATTTCTACAAAGTTTTCATTATTTTAATTATAGGGTATGTGTTTTGCTAATTTTTAAAAATCACCTACTTTTGTCTGGATTCATGTTGTTTATTTTTCATTAGGAGGCTTGTTTTTTGGGGTGTTTTTTTTTTTTTTGGTGTTTTTCCTTTGTTAAATTTTTAAGCTGTTATTCCCCTTTATGGTTCTACTGATAACTTATTCTGCATTCTTGTTGTTCTGAACTTCTCTGTGAGAATTACATGAACTAATTTCTCTATTTCCTTTTCTCCTTTTGCAACATACTTTTATTATATACTGTTTTTTCCTATGTAAGAAAACACTGAATATAGGGTACTTAGTCCTTTACATTTTTGTTGTAAAATAAGATTTGGTAGGAAAATAATTACTCATTTGTTAATTTCTTTTTACAGTGTTGTTATTCAGCCATAGCCCTTCCTGTTCTGTTATTCTCCTCAGTTCCTCAAATTACTCGTGACTTTATTTCCTGATTCTGACCTCAACAAGACCTTAAACCACCTTTTAACACCTTAACCTCCACTGTTCATTACTCTTCCTCTGTCACCAGGAATTACTTAAAAGCTCTTATTCCCTGCCTCAAAAATTGCCTCCTGTACTGTTGTATAAAAAAGTACCTCTACAAAGCAGCTACAGTTCATACGTTTTTCAGACAGTTTTAAGGACATCCTTGCAATACTTTTTTTTTTTAAATAGAGGTGAAGCATTTGGTTATATGTATGTATAAATAGTGTTTAATGTCCCAACTAAAGTCATTAATAGGAATTCATTTAATTTTGCTGACATTTGTTAGCTTTGAAGTACCTTCTGAGAAGTGATGCTATTCAATATAAGTTTTAGAAAGATACTAGGAGGTACTTATATACAGCATTGAGGGAGTTTGATATTCTTCTGCCAGTCTAGATACTATTTTTGAAGTTGGGTCAGATGTTTCTCTCTTTATATATTTTACACTGGATACATAGGTCCTGGCTGATGTAGAATCGTGCTACTCTCTTTGACTTTAAAATGTACTTTAGCTTTCTTTATTAGCAAATATTTTTGAAGACTAGAGACTGTTTTGTTTTTAGTATATTTACCACATAAATGGTTTTTTTTTTCTTTACATAGATTTCTAATTTTATGGATTTATCTAATTTATAGATTGGGTTTAATTTCTGTTTTAGTTTAACTTCTTTTAAGCATAATAAAGGCAAACCATTTGCCTTTATTTCTCTGTAATAGTTGTGTTAAACTTTAAATGAATTCACACAGAAGTCATCAAGTGAGAACTATGGCTCATCAATATAGTAAATTAAGGAGCAGCAACCTCTTTGGTTCTGACTGCCAAAAGGGCAGCATAACCACTTCGGTCACAAAGTGTCCACAAAGGACATGGACAAAAAAGAAGGAAAGAAAGACAGGAAGAAGGGAGTGAGGGAGTAGACAAAGGGAAGGAGGAAGAAAACAGAAAGGCTAGAGAAGTCTAGGCTAGGGGAGGGTCATGGGGAAGACCGGATCAGGATCACCGCATCAGCACTTGTCAGACACAGCAATCAGTGCCACGTACATTTATTCAAGGCTGAACTAGCCCTGGGGGTTATAGTGTTGAATGAGTAGCACAGAGAATGTGTATCTGCTTAACTCCCAAACTGCTGCTTCTACAAGATGTCCCTGTTAGAAGTATGAAATCACACCCTGTCTTAAAGGATCTGTTCTGTTCCGAGTTCTTCTCAAAGAAAGCCCACTTCAAAATGGTATAAAGGACTATATTCTGATGATTTGTTTTAAAGCAAAACTCCATTAAAAAGGACATGAGTAAGTGTAGGGTTTTATATTGTAAATGTTAAATAGAAAGAGGAACAGTTACGACTGCAAGGGAATTTTTATGAAATAGTATATATTAGGAGGTAATGAGTCCCTTGTCTGTTGAGATACTCAAGTGAAGACCAGAAGACTTTGAAAAACATTGTAAAAGTAACTTCTTTGAGGGGGAGGTTGGACTAGATGGCTTTGTTTCTGTGTACTGTAAGTCATAATATGTAGCAAAAACTTTTATTTTCTTCTTGTGTGCATTATTCTTACAAGAGTTGAGGAAACAGTTTAATTACTCTCAGTTGTCCATGTTATTGATAAATATGTGCATATTATTTTATTGATTGCAGTTGGGGCAGCTATATATGTAGATTTTCTTTTTAAGTACACCAAAGATGTATGGATTGCTGTACAAGGGAGTTTAGGCCAGTTCTGGGATTTTACGCTAATAACTCTAGTTATAAACCGCCTCTTACACATTACATAAAAATGATTTGGTGAGTAGATCTTCAACTTGGATGTTATGATGTGTGGAGTTTATTCTAATGTTAAAGGAACGTTGTGGAAGACTATCTAGAGGTAGATCTGAGAAGAGAGCCAGGGTGAGGTTCTAGGATTATAGCAACATCAAAGGGTTGTTTTTTAAGCATTAATTTAGATGGGTTTTAGATCTCGGTAATTTAAATGTTTCCGTTTATTTACTGGAGGATTTTTAATCAAAGATTTGTTCAAAAGGATATGTTAGATTTTTACAGAGGTAGTTCTAAGTGGATTCAAAAGGGAAAATTCTTTTTTTTTTTTTAAGATTTTTATCTATTTATTCATGAGAGACAGAGAGAGAGAGAGGCAGAGGGAGAAGCAGGCTCCCAAGGAGCAGAGAGCCCGATGCGGGACTCGATCCCAGGACCCTGGGATCATGACCTGAGCTGAAGGCAGACGCTTAACCATCTGAGCCACCCAGGCGCCCTCAAAAGGGAAAATTCTTAAAAATCACTTTTTGTTATTTAGATGCTTCACCTCTTATTCATTTATTAATATGCCATTGAACTTTTTGATATTTAGCAAGCACAATATTTTATGGATTTTAACTGGATCTTATAGTTGAATTATTAATAACTATGTTATATTGCTATTTGAAACAAAACAAAAACTAAGCCAAGCTGTTCTGATTTTTTTCTGTGGTACAGTAACATGGAAGGAAATCACTCCCTTCTTTTGTAATACAGTACTATAGTATCTCCAAAATGTAATGGATTTATTCTTCCTTTTCCACAGCTTTTATTATCATACTCTGTGTAGTAAATGTTAATAGGAAATTTTTTGGGTTAGCTTTAAACATGAAGATGTTTAACCACAGTTTTATTACATATATTGTTAATGATTTTTCTTCAACTTTGTTTTTATCATAACATCTCATTGGGAAGGGATTTTTCAATACTCATTTCAAGTAGTTTCTTTACATGTATGTGAAAAAAAAGCAGGCCGTTTTATTGCTTTTGAATTTGAAAAGGAAAATGCATTACAAGATAAGATGATTTTCCCATGGTCTAATATAACTTAGGGTGGGTTTTTTTTTTTTTTTCCTGTTCTGATTCAGAATTTGAATTTAAGTTTGACAAGAGCAACAATGAATAATAATAGTAGTAATTGATAGTGTTAGTAATTGTAGTCTTTAGTAGAGGTACTAGCTGCCACATTAATAATAGTATGAGGAGGATGACTATATTTGGCAGGTAAGAAAACAGCAGCTTAGACACAGTATCTTGTTAGTGGCTGAGCTGCAATTAGAAACCAGGCTTGTCAACCCGTTGTTGTTTTCCATAATACTATACGGTCTCAATCTGGTGTTTGAGATAGTGGCTGTAAAAGTGCTTTATTAATAATAAAATATTGTGCAAAGATGAGGTATTGGTGTAACATACAATGAACTCTGGCCTCCATTTACTAAAATGGGGAGTGTGAAAATGATCAGCATGTTTTGGCCAACAAGTGAAGATCAGGTATGGTATGTTGAACTACTGTATTTTACCCATTCAGTACAGAATTTTGTGGTTGGGTTGGGATTGTGATGTTAGTGGTTCATGAGCCTTACTTTATTTCCCTGTTTAACTGCATGACATTTGGGCGTGCAAATACGGCAAGCTGGTAGTCTTGTTCAGTCTCCAACTTTTTGTCTTTTACACCCAGGATTGATGTGTTTTTCAGATATGATTAAGAAGTCAAGTTTCTTTTGAGTAAAGTTAAAACATGGGAATCCCATTCTATTGAAGTTTAAAATTTTTAGTGTACAAAAAGTAGGACATGAAAATGCTGGATTGTTAAACTAGAAATAAGTGGACCCTCTAAATAAATAAACATTTACACCATGTCCAGAGTGTAGTTAGTGTTCATGCCGAAGGTGAATGTGAGTAGCGAACTTGATTAAGACAAGTGTTGTCACTTTCAGTTAAAGAGAGGGCCCTCTTAGAAGAGGTGAGAATTTTGAGGTTCTTACTTCTTTTAATAAAGGGAGGAGGAGAAAGCATCAGAGGTAATGGGGTGGGTTAGGGAATGGGAGGAGGACTAAACAGAGTATGAAGTTAAGATTAAAGGACTGGAGGAATCAAACAAAAAGTGGGGGTAAAATAGGAGGTAATCTAGGTTGTAATCTAGGCCCTTCAGCTAAATTACTGTTGCTCTGGAGGTCACGGGGAGTCATTGTGGGGGAGAGAAGAAAGTGATTGAAGAGCTAGGTCAATCCTGATTTAAGCAGCAGTGCATGTTTGATAAAGGAACAGAGGTAGAAGTTCATGAGGGAGATTGATGTATCACTATTCTTGAAGAATTTAGATAGTTTTAATATGCCTATTATTTATATAAAAGTACTATATTTACTTTAAAATTGAAATGTCATGTATGAAGGATGAAGTATCTTCTGTACTGTTAAATATTGCCTGGGTATTGGTAGATTTATTACAAATTTTCTTTTTCTCTAGGGTTTGGATTCAGGATTTGTTCCTAGTGTCCAAGACTTCGATAAGAAACTTACAGAGGCTGATGCTTACCTACAAATCTTGATAGAACAATTAAAGGTACGGCATTCATTTACTGAATTGGTATAAAGTAGTAAATGTTACCAAGCTTGATTTTGAGTGTAAAAACTTAGCTGATGTTAATTTGCAACCCTTAAATGGTTCTTCAGCAATTTTTAAAGCTGACTTATTAAAAGATCTGGGTGACTTACTCAGAGATCTTTGCCTTTGATTATATTGATAGTGTGTATATATAATGTACGTTTTTGGTCATTAAAAAAGTAAATATCTAGGGGCGCCTGGGTGGCTCACATGGTTAAGCGTCTGCCTTTGGTCCAGCCCCGCATCGGTCTTCCTGCTTGGCAGGGAGCCTGCTTCTCCCTCTCCCTCTACTGTTCCCTCCTGCTTGTGCTCTCTCACTCTGTCAAATAAATAAAATCTTTTTTTTTAAAAAAAAGTAATATCTAGACATAACTAGAAGAAACTAGATTCATATTCTGTTTTAAAATTCTGAGAAACTGGTAAATTTTAATGTGGTTCAATTTCTGAGGCCTTGATTTTTTCCATTTTGGGGAGGGGGTTGTTGGGAGAGGTGATTTCTCTACTTCATTTATCATTACTGAAATTGTCTCCTTCAATTCCTACTTTAAAATTAATTACAAGCAAAAGTCCTGGGAAGCAGCAAATGGAGTATTAATAAACGTGGATGACAAAGCAGAAAAAACTTAGGTTTCATTGATATTTTAAGTTCTTAAAAGTCATCTGTTTTCTTTTGCTTGCAATTTTACCAGAGTAATTGATCTTGACTGTTTAAAGTAATTCAGTAGAATTGGACTTGATACAGTCCCTTGAAAAAATATATGTTATCTTAAAAATACGTATAAATCATCCCTGGAAGAAATTTATTTAAGAACTAAAGTTTGCTTTTCTGTGTTTAGTAAATGTATACAATATAGCAAAATGGCTTGATACTATAATCATTTTCTTTTCAATCCTGTAGCTTTTTGATGACAAACTTCAAAACTGCAAAGATGATGAACAGAGAAAGGTAAGTTCCACTGTCATTATTTTGCCTTTAAACCATTTTAAAACCAAGAGCCTTTTTTTTTTTTTTTTTTTAAAGATTTTATTTATTTGACAGAGAGAGACACAGCGAGAGAAGGAACGCAAGCAGGGGGAGTGGGAGAGGGAGAAGCAGGCCTCCCGCCGAGCAGGGAGCCCGAGGCGGGGCTTGATCCCAGGACCCTGGGACCATGACCTGAGCTGAAGGCAGATGCTTAACGACTGAGCCACCCAGGTGCCCCCAAACCAAGAGTCTTTTAGAGAAAAAATAACAGAAGGACTTCAGTGTTTTGGCTACTATAATAGTACTACTGACTGTTTATGATAGTACTACCATATAGAATTCATGGGGGAGTTTTCTGGTGAATTTCTGTTAGGGTTTCACAAACAAAAGGGTAATGTACAAAATCTTTAATACTCTTTTTTTGTAAGTACCACCTTCCTAGGAGTAAGTTCTTTCTTGAGGTTTTTAATGTTGAAGATAGAAAGTTATTTTATTAAATTGATATGTGGTCACTTCAGATATTAATAAACCAATTGGCAAGAATTTGCTGAATTAAACAAGAAGCCACAGATGAGGAAACAAAACTAGTATTGCTTTTTTTTTTTTTTTTTAAGATTTTATTTTTAAGCCATCTCTATACCCAACTTGGGGCTCGAGCTCACAACCCTGAGATCAAGAGTTGCACGCTCTACTGACTGAGCCAGCCAGGTGCCCCTGAGTGTTGCTTTAATTATAGTTCCGCTACTGCCCCCCCCCCCCGCTTGAATTTCTGATAATTACTTTGTAGTTTGAATAGTTTTCTTTTTTCCAGTTAAAATATTTCCTCCTTGATTAGATTTCCTGATGCAGTATCATTTCTTTTTTTGCATTTCTTTTGACCATAGGTTTGCATTTGACTCTTTTACACTTGGTAATAGTACCTATAGTAATTCATGGGTTTTTTTTGTTTTTGTTTTTTTTTTTTATTTATTTTGAGAGAGAGAGAATGAGAGAGAGCACATGAGAGTGGGGAGGGTCAGAGGGAGAAGCAGACTCCCTGCCGAGCAGGGAGCCCGATGCGGGACTCGATCCAGGGACTCCAGGATCATGACCTGAGCCGAAGGCAGCCGCTTAACCAACTGAGCCACCCAGGCACCCTATAGTAATTCATGTTTAACTCCCCTTCCATTCTTAGTTTTGGAATTTGGTCCCATGTCATTTTTAAACAACTAGGCAAAGTTTAAGGTGATTCTAAAACAAGTGTTATTTATTTAAATTCAATTTAATTAGCATATAGTGCATCATTAGTTTCAGAGGTAGAATTTAACATATATATATTTATATACATATATATTTAACATATTGCATATAACACCCAATGCTCATTACATCAAGTGCCCTCCTTAATGCCCATCACCCAGTTACCCATCTCTCCTCCAGCAACCCACAGTTTGTTTCCTATAGTTAAAAGTCTCTTATGGTTTGTCTCCTTCTCTGTTTCCATCTTATTTTATTTTTCCATCCCTTCCCTTATGTTCATCAGTTTTGTTTCTTAAATTCCACATATGAGTGAAATTATAAGATACTTGTCTTTTCTCTGACTTATTTTGCTTAGCGTAATACACTATAGCTCCATCCACGTCATTGCAAATGGCAAGATTTCATTCTTTTTGATAGGGCTGAGTAATAATTCCACTGTATATACCACTTCTTTATCCATTCATCTATTGATGGACATCTGGGCTCTTCCCCTGTTTTGGCTATTGTGGACATTGCTGCTATAAACATTGGGGTGCACATGCCCCTTCGGATCTCTATGCAGAACAAATGTTTTAAAAACACATAGTCTAGGAGCAAGATGGCAGAGGAGTAGGAGACCTAAATTTCGTCTGGTTCCAGGAATTCAGCTAGATAGTTATCAAACCATTCAGAACACCTACAAACTCAACAGGAGATTGAAGAAAAGAATAGCAGCAATTCTATGAACAGAAAAGTGACCACTTTCTGGAAGGTAGGATGTGCAGAGAAGTGAATCTGAGGCGAGAAGATAGAGAGGGAGCCTCCATCAGCCGGCTACCGGCAAGTGATAGAGCAGTGGAGCACAAAATCGGAACTTTTAGAAGTCTGCTCTGCTGAGGGACATTGCTCCAGTGGCTAAGCGGGGAGTGGAACCCTCGCTGGGACAGTGTGGTCTCAGGACCCTGGGGTCACAGAAAGACCGGGGGTGCCTGAGTGTGACAGAGCTCCCAGGTATTGGAGCGGGAAGCCAGCTGCAAAGATGGAGCCAAGAAGTGGGCTCTCAGCTCGGGGTTGCCATAACCTGTGATCTACGGCACAGTTGGGCCATTGCTCTTTGATCAGGGACCCAACAAGCAGCAGATCCGGGGAGAATCCCCTTCCTCCCCTGGGGAGACTCCAAACGGGGCCATGTGCCAGAGGTAGAAATGCTCGGTCACCGGCCAGGTGAGCCCAGAGTGCGGCTGGAGACCATGCAGACAGGAGTGATTGATTTTCTGTGAGAGCTTACCGAGGAGTGGGGCCCCGAGCTCTCGGCTCCTCCAGGACCAGAGATTGCGAGGCCGCCATTTTCACTCTCGTCATCCAGAAGCTGTAGAGAAAGCTTTCAGAGAACAAAAGCTACTGAGAGCAAACCCGAGCAGATTACTTAGCCTGGCCTCTGGCAAGGGCGGTGCAGTTCCACCTCAGAAAAAGACATTTGAGAATCACTGCAACGGCCCCTCCCCAGAAGATAAGCAAGAACATCCAGCCAAGACCAAGTTTACCGATTAATGAGAACTGCAAAACTCCAGCGCTAGAGGAATACAGCACATAGAATTCATGGCTTTTTTCCCATGATTTTTTAGTCTTTCAGCTTTAATTTTTTTAAATTTTCTTTATTTTTTCTTTTTCTATTTTTTTAGTTGAATTTTTCGTCTTTTTCAACCAGTATCTTATCAATTCCTATTTTAAAATCTTTCTTAACTTTCATTTTTATAGTCATATTCTATCCCTTCATTGTATTTAACCTTATTTTTTGTGTATATATAAGTTGTTCTCTCTTTAAAATTGTGGGAGGCAGTGTCTTCTAACAGACTAAAATGTACCCTAAATCTAGTGCATGACGTTGTCCTAGTCTCGCGCCTGATCACATTCTTTTTAATTTTTTCATTCTTTTTTCAACCAACTTCTTATTGATTGCTTTTTTAAAATCTTATTTTTTTTTTTTAAGATTTTATTTGACAGAGAGATAGAGAGCACAGATAGTCAGAGTGGCAGGCAGAGGGAGAGGGAGAAGCAGGCTCACCACTGAGCAGTGAGCCTGATGCGGGGCTCGATCCCAGGGCCCTGGGATCATGACCTGAACTGAAGGCAGATGCTTAACCGACTGAGCCACTAGGCAGGCGCCCCTTAAAATCTTTTTTAATTTTCATCTTTACAGTCATGTTTCTTCCCTTCATTGTATTTACCCTTATTTTTGTGTGTGTTTTCTTTCTATTAAATTTTGGGAGGCAATTTCTTCTGACAGACCAAAATACACCCAAAATCTAGCATGTGGCTCTGTTCTACTCACCAGCCCTCTCATATTCTTTTTTATTTTCCCCTCTTTATTTTCCCCCCAGTTTCGGGTTTCTTCTGATTTGTTTAGTGTATATTTTTCTGGGGTCGTTGTTACCCTTTTAGCATTTTGTTTTCTCATTCATCTATTCTCCTCTGGACAAAATGACGAGATGGAAAAACTCACCTCAAAAAAAAGAACAAGGCAGTACCGACTGCCAGGGACCTGATCAGCAGAGACATTAGTAAGATGTTGGGACTAGAGTTCAGAATGACAATTATAAAGATACTAACTGGGCTTGAAAAAAGCATAGGAGATACTAGAGAATCCCTTTCTGGAGAAATAAAAGAACTAAAATCTAACCCAAGTCGAAATCAGAAAGGCTATTAATGAGGTGCAACCAAAAATGGAGGCTATAACTGCTAGGATAAATGAGGCAGAAGAAAGAATTAGTGATATAGAAGACCAAATGATGGAGAATAAAGAAGCTGAGAAAAAGAGAGAGAAACAACTACTGGATCACGGGGGAGAATTCAAGAGATAAGTAATACAATAAAGCGAAACAACATTAGGATAATTGGGATCCTAGAAGAAGGAGAAAGAGAGAGGGGCAGAAGGTATATTGGAGCAAATTATAGCAGAGAACTTCCCTAATTTGGGGAAGGAAACAGGCATCAAAATCCAGGAGGCACAGAGAACCCCCCTCAGAATCAGTAAAAATAGGTCAACACCCCAACATCTAATAGTAAAACTCCCAAGCCTCAGAGACAAAGAGAAAATCCTGAAAGCAGCTCTGGACAAGAGGTCTGTAACGTACAATGGTAGAAACATTAGATTGGCAGCAGACTTACCCACAGAGACCTGGCAGGCCAGAAAGAACTGGCATGATATATTCAGAGCACTAAATGATAAATATGCAGCCAAGAATACTATATCCAGCTAGGCTGTCACTGAAAATAGAAGGAGAGATAAAAAGCTTCCAGGACAAACAAAAACTAAAAGAATTTGTGAACACCAAACCAGCCCTACAAGAAATATTGGAAGGGGTCCTCTAAGCAAAGAGAAAGTCTAAAAGTAACATAGACCAGAAAGGAACAGAGACGATATACAGTAACAGTCACCTTACAGGTAATACAATGGCACTAAATTCATATCTTTCAATAGTTACCCTGAATGTAAATGGACTAAATGCCCCAATCAAAAGACACAGGGGGGGCGCCTGGGTGGTCAGTTGGTTAAGCGACTGCCTTCAGCTCAGGTCATGATCCTGGAGTCCCTGGATCGAGTCCCGCATCGGGCTCCCTGCTCAGCGGGGAGTCTGCTTCTCCCTCTGACCCTCCCCACTCTCATGTGCTCTCTCTCATTCTCTCTCTCTCAAATAAATAAAATCTTTAAAAAAAAAAAGACAGGGTATCAGATTGGATAAAAAAACGACCCATCGATAGGCTGTTTTCAAGACACTTATCTTAGACCCAAAGACACCTCCAGATTTTTTTTTTTTTTAAAGATTTTATTTATTTATTTGACAGAGAGAGACACAGCGAGAGAGGGAACACAAGCAGGGGGAGTGGGAGAGGGAGAAGCAGGCTTCCCCGCGGTGCAGGGAGCCCGATGTGGGGCTTGATCCCAGGACCCTGGGATCACGACCTGAGCCTAAGACAGATGCTTAACAACTGAGCCACCCAGGCACCTCAAGACACCTCCAGATTTGAAGTGAGGGGGTGGAAAACCATTTACCATGCTAATGGACATCAAAAGAAAGCTGAGGTGGCGGTCCTTATATCAGACAAATTAGATTTTAAACCAAAGACTATAATAAGAGATGAGGAAGGACACTACATCATACTTAAAGGGTCTGTCCAACAAGAAGATTTAACAATTGTAAATATCTATGCCCCTAACATGGGAGCAGCCACTTATATAAGCCAATTAATAACAAAAAGAAACACATCGACAATAATACAATAATAGCAGGAGACTTTAACATCCCCCTCACTGAAATGGACAGATCATCTAAACAAAAGATCAGCAAGGAAGTGAAGATTTTAAATGACACACTGGACCAAACGGACTTCACAGATACTCAGAACATTCCATCCCAAAGCAACAGAATACACATTCTTCTCTAGTGCCCATGGAACATTCTCCAGAATAGATCACATCCAGGGTCACAAATCAAGTCTTAACTCGTACCAAAAGATTGGGATCATTCCCTGCATATTTTCGGACCACAATGCTTTGAAACTAGAACTCAATCACAAGTGGAAAGTCGGAAAGAACTAAAATACATGGAGGCTAAAGAGCATCCTACTAAAGAATGAATGGGTAAACCAGGAAATTAGAGAAGAGTTTTAAAAATTCATGGAAACAAATGAAAACACAACTGTTCAAAATCTTTGGGATACAGCAAAGGCGGTCCTAAGAGGAAAGTATATAGCAATACAAGCCTTTCTCAAGAAACAAGAAAGGTCTCAAATACACAGCCTAACCCTCCACCTACAGGAGCTGGAAAAAGAACAGCAAATAAGGCCTAAACCCAGCAGGAGAAGAGAAATAATAAAGATCAGAGCAGAAATCAATGAAATAGAAACCAAAAGAACAGTAGAACAAACAGATCAACAAAACTAGGAGCTGGTTCCTTGAAAGAATTAATAAGATTGATACACCCCTGGCCAGACTTATCAAAAAGAAAAGAGAAATGACCCAAATAAATAGAATCATGAATGAAAGAGGAGAGATCACAACCAACACCAAAGAAATACAATTATAAGAACATACTATGAGCAACTATATGCCACCAAATTAGATAATCTCGAAGAAATGGATGCATTCCTAGAGATGTATAAACTACCAAAACTGGACCAGGAAGAAATAGAAAACCTGAACAGACTCATAACCAGTAAGGAAATTGAAGCAGTCATCAAAAATCTCCCAACAAACAAGAGCCCAGGGCCAGATGGCTTCCCAGGGGAATTCTACCAAACATTTAAAGAAAAATTAATACCTATTCTTCTGAAACTGTTCTAAAAAATAGAAATGGAAGAAAAACTTCCAAATTCATTTTATGAGGCCAGCATTACATTGATCCCAAAACCAGACAAAGACCCCATCAAAAAGAATTACAGACCAATATCCCTGATGAACATGGATGCAAAAATTCTCACCAAAATATTAGCCAATAGGATCCAGCAGTACATTAAAAGGATTATTCACCATGACCAAGTGGGATTTATTCCTGGGCTGCAAGGCTGGTTCAACATCTGCAAATTGATCAATGTGATACAATACATTAATAAAAGTAAGAACAAGAACTATATGATCCTCTCAATAGATGCAGAAAAAGCATTTGACAAAGTGCAGCATCCTTTCTTGATTAAAACTCTTCAGAGTGTAGGGACAGAGGGTACATACCTCAATATCATAAAAGCCATCTGTGAAAAACCCACAGTGAGTATCATTCTCAATGGGGAAAAACTGAGAGCTTTTCCCTTAAGATCAGGAACACGGGAGGGATGTTCACTATCACCACAGCTTTTCAACATAGTATTAGAAGTCCTAGCCTCAGCAATCAGACAACAAAAAGAAATAAAAGGCATCTGAATTGGCAAAGAAGAAGACAAACTTTCACTCTCTGCATATGATATGATACTCTGTGGAAAACCAAAAAGACTCCAGCCAAAGATTGCTAGAACTCATACAGGAATGCAGCAACATGGCAGGATATAAAATCAATGCACAGAAATCAGTTGCATTTCTATACACTAACAATGAAACAGAAGAAAGAGAAATTAAGGAGTTGATCCCATTTATAATTGCACCCAAAACCATAACATAGCTAAGAATAAACCTGACCAAAGAGGCAAAGGATCTGTCCTCAGAAAACCATAGAACGCTCATGAAAGAAATTGAGGAAGACACAAAGAAATGGAAAAATGTTCCATGCTTGTGGATTGGAAGAACAAATACTGTTAAAATGTCTAAGCTATCTAGAGCAATCTACACATTCAGTGCAATCCCTATCAAAATACCATCAACTTTTTTCACAGAGCTGAAACAAATAATCCTATAATTTGTATGGAACCAGAAAAGACCCTGAATAGCCAGAGGAATGTTGAAAAAGAAAACCAAAGCTGGTGGCATCATAATTCCAGACTTGAAGCTCTATTACAAAGCTGTAATCATCAAGACAGTACGGTACTGGCACAAAAACAGACACATAAATCAGTGGAACAGAATAGAGAGCCCAGAAATGGACCCTCAGCTCTATCGCCAACTAATCTTCAACAAAGCAGGAAAGAATATCCAATGGAAAAAAGACAGTCTCTTCAACAAATGGTGTTGGGAAAACTGGACAGCCACATGCAGAAGAGTGAAACTGGACCATTTTCTTACACCATACACAATAGACTCAAAATGGATGAAAGACCTAAATGTGAGACAGGAATCCATCAAAATCCTAGAGCAGACTATAGGAAGTAACCTCTTCAACATCGGCCATAGCAACTTCTTTCAAGACACACCTCCAAAGGCAAGGGGAACAAAGGCAAAAATGAACTATTGGGATTTCATCAAGATAAAAAGCTTTTGCACAGCAAAGAAACAGTCAACAAATCCAAAAGACAACCTATGGAATGGGAGAAGATATTTGCAAATGACATATCAGATAAAGGGCTAGTATCCAAAATCTATAAAGAACTTACCTAACTCAACACCCAAAGAACAAATAATCCCATCAAGAAATGGGCAGAAGACATGAACAGACATTTCTGCAAAGGAGACATCCAAATGGCCAACAGACACATGAAGAAATGCTCAACATCCCTTGGCATCAGGGAAATACAAATCAAAAACACAATGAGATACCACCTCACAGCAGTCAGAATGGCTAAAATTAACAAGCCAGGAAACGACAGATGTTGGTGAGGATGTGGAGAAAGGGGAACCCTCCTACACTAGTGGTGGGAATGCAAATTGGTACAGCCACTCTGGAAAACAGTATGGAGGTTCCTCAAAAAGTTGAAAATAGAGCTACCCTACAACCCAGCAATTGCACTACTCGGTATTTATCCCAATGTTACAAATGTAATGATCCGAAGGGGCACATGCACCCCAATGTTTATAGCAGCAATGTCCACAATAGCCAAACTATGGAAAGAACCTAGATGTCCATCAACAGCTGAATGGATAAAGAAGATGTGGTGTATGTGTAGACACACACACACACACAATGGAATATTATGCAGCTATCAAAAAAAAAATGAAATCTTGCCATTTGCAATGACGTGGATGGAACTAGAGGGTATTATTCTAAGCGAAATAAGTCAGAAAGACAAGTCTCCTATGATCTTACTGATACGAGAAATTTGAGAAACAAGACAGAGGATCATAGAAGAAGGGAGGGAAAAATGAAACAAGACGAAACCAGAGAGGAAGACAAACCATAAGAGACTCTTAATCTCAGGAAACAAACTGAGGGTTGCTGAAGTGGAGGGCGGTGGGAGGAATGGGGTGGCTAGGTGATGGACATTGGGGAGGGTATGTGCTATGATGAGTGCTGTGAATTGTGTAAGACTGATGAATCACAAACCTGTACCCCTGAAACAAATAATACATTATATGTTAATAAAAATTTTTTTAATAAAAAATTAGAAAATCACATAGTCTATAAAAAAGACAACTTTTTTCATATAAGGAGTAATAATGTTTTGTGTTATTCTTAGAAATCTTCAATCATATGAATCTTATTTGAAGACATAATCCGTAAAATGAATTTTTTATAAGTTTTAAGAAGTATAACAGAGGGGCGCCTGGGTGGCTCAGTCGTTAAGCGTCTGCCTTCGACTCAGGTCATGATCCCAGGCTCCTGGGATCGAGCCCCGCATCGGGCTCCCTGCTCCGCGGGGAGTCTGCTTCTCCCTCTCCCAGTCCCCCTGCTTGTGTTCCCTCTCTCGCTGTCTCTCTCTCTGTCAAATAAATAAATAAAATATTTAAAAAAAAAAAAAAAAGAAGAAGAAGTATAACAGAAAGTACTCCCTTCCCAGTTGCCTGCCCTCAGAGTAAAGAGTACATTTTGGTAAAATTCTTTAAATGACTAGTAAAAAACAGCAATGATACTTCTTTGTGCTTCTGATTATTTGTTTAAACTTATCATTTTTCACAGAAAATTGAAACTCTCAAAGAGACAACAAATGTAAGTTACGTGTTTGGTAAACTCTGGCTTTACATTACAAAGTGCTTTAAAATAGCATTTCTATTTTAAGCTGTTGCTTAAATTAATAAATTGCTCTATTAATAAGAACAGTTGAGATTTTAATTTTTATAAATTTTTACAAGGGTGTTTAAGAATTTTATTATTTTCTAAAGGATATAAAGGGACTTGAATAATCCTTCTAATTAAAATTCACTTCGTGGACCATTTTACGTGTTTCTGATCTTATCTGTCTTAAGATCCTTGGATAAAAGGTATCATCCATGCACAATGTATATTCTCTTTTTTATAATTAAAATATATTGTGATTCACGTTTTCTGATGTACTGGCCTTCTCATGTTATATAATAGGCTACTAATAAGATTTGTATTTTGACAAGAGCAGTTTTAAAAACAGGCAAAGTAGTAGTATTCAGGGTTCACCGTATTGTGATAGGATTCTTTACTCTTCATAATTCCTTAAAAGTCTTGAATAGATATTTTAGAAATTTACACTGGGATTGTCTGCTGTTGATCTAAGAATTTGGAAATTAATCAGACTCACATCTTTTTCTGTTTGAAGTGTTGAAAAACCATTTAGAATGTTATTGAGTACAAATTAACAATTTTTTGGCATTCTTTAATGATAGAATTGCTTATGATAACTTCATCTAACACTGTTAGTATATTAGAACCCACTGGAATCCAGAGAGGGTATTTCTTGTGTAGTATAAACTTAAATCCTATACGTCTGAACTGATTTTTATTTTTTTATTTTTATTTTTATATTTTAAGCTTTAATGTCATATGACCATTTTATTTGGTGCAAGATCCTAAAATCAGTGTTCTGTTTTTATAGAGCATGGTAGAATCAATTAAACACTGCATTGTGTTGCTGCAGATTGCTAAAGTAAGTAAATTTTACTTTACTTTCATTTAATGAGATGTAAAAATTATAATGGCATTTCTCTTTAATAGCCAGGAACTTGGTTGTGAAATATGTACCTTCCTCCAATAAGTTGTATTGTGGGGTTCCTGGTACTATTGAACAACTATTGTATTAAGATATAAACCTTAGCAGCATGTGCCTGTTTTTTATAAGGGAATTTCTGATACAGTGACTGGGAAAGAGGGGAGTATTGTTTGAATGACTCTCCTCTTCCTTCCTTCTTATCCATTATCACTGCTTAGAGCAAGGACATATTTTGCAAAACCTTTCACAGAAAAGTTTTTCTTAGGAGAAAAGGAATTAAATTTTAGCAAGAGTTCTTTTTCTCATCCATAATAAGGAGTATAATAAAGATATATATATTTTTAATTTTGTTGTAGTTTTTTTCTGTTACTAAACTACATTAGTGAACCGCTACTTTAAATTGCTGTTCTTATTCATGCAATAATATGTATTTTGAATTACTGTGGTATGGTAAAAATTTCATGGTTATGGTGCCTGCTTTTCTGAAAAATTTTGGTGTATTCAACTTAAATGTCAATTTGATTGCTTGGTATTTTGAGGAGTAAGCATTTTAGTGTTTGAAAAGAAGAATTAAAAAAAATCCCCCCCCCATTATTTCTACTGACTGTACCTCTGTATTTCTAGCCAGTGGCTAGAAGAGGGTAGACAGGCAATTCAGTAGCCACTATTGGGAGTGATGTTTGCATGGATTTTTAATTACTGGCCTATTTTACTTATTCAGTTGCATGTATTTGTTTGCCTGATAATGGTCACTTTTTACCTAGTATTGTTAATGACACAATTATATAGGACAGTCTATTTGTGCTTAGATGGGAAGGATATTCGGCATATAAGTTAAAGGAGGGCAGTGTCATTTTCTTTTGAGGTTAGATTCAGTATATTAAAGTGTCAGAATTTAAGGGCTTATGTTCACTTTCTGGGTGTTTTGTTTGTTTTACCACTATGCCTGATTTCCTATGTGTGTGTGTGTCTAAATTTTCATCTACTTTTGTGGATCAGAATATATTCTAAAGGGAGGATAGGGTTGGAGGCGTAAAAGAGATGGTAAGGTTTTTGTTTTTCTTGACTGAGAAATTTTATGGGTGGTTGGGTCACCTACTGTTACCCAAAAGCCTCTACAGTGTATGGATAACCAGTAAACTACACCTTGCTCAATGTGAATAGGTAGGTATTTTAGGGATTCACACTGCCTTCTCTGGAAGATTGAGGAAGTAGAAGAGCTGATAGTGTTTAGACTGGTTTGGATAACCTCTACAAGTCATTTAAGACTTTAGATAGTTGTAAAACAAGGCAACAAGCCTCTTTCAGTAGCTCACCTTTTAGCTACCCATCAAGAGTATTTTTGGTGTTCTACCTTTGGAATGAGTTAGAATTCAAATTATTAATACTCCTTTTTAGAAGTTTCTACTATTTTAAGATTTTTTTTATTTTTGAAGTAATCTCTACACTCAACATGGGGGCCTGAACTCACAACCCTGATATCAAGAGCCACGCACTCTACTGACTGAGCCAGCCAGGCGCCCCTAGAAGTTTCTGCTATTTAGTCTATACCTCCTATCTCTCTATCTTAGCCCAGCTTGATAGACTTACATTTCAGGGTCCTTCAGAACAGGTAACATAGATTAAGTAAATGGAGTTTGGCTTTTTAATTTTTTCCAGAAGGAAGTTTTATTAAGGCTTTTATGTTCAAATACTATCCCTTAAATTATATATGTACTCTATATGAACTTTGTGTGTATCTTTAAATGTAAATCAGACCATTTCACTCGTCTGCTCAAATCCCACTAAATGGTTTCCCATCTCTCTTGGAATGCACTCTAAACTATTTACAATAACTTACATCACTTGAACCATCACTACTACTCTATCACCTCATCTACCCTCACTTGATCACACTACTCCACCAATATTGGCTTGTTTTCTTTTTCACAGACAGGCCAGACTTTTTCTGCTTCAGGGATTTGTATTTGCTTTCCCCGCTGCCTAGAAGGAACTTACCCCAGATTTCCAGGACTCACCCCCTCACTTTATTCAGATTTCTGCCCACATGAAATCTCTTTGAAGAGACCTTCCTGACCACTCTATCTAAAATAATCTCTAATCTCTCATTTGTGTTTTTTTCTTCATGGCCTTGCATCACTAGCCAGAATTACATGATACCTTGTTTATTGTCTTTCTACCACCTGATTTATAATCTCCTTAAGGACTTTGTCTTATTTGCCATTGTATTAGTCTGCTTGGGCTGCCCTAACAAGCCACCACAGACTGGGTGGCGTAAACAAAAGAAATTTATTTTCTCGCAGTTTTGGAAGCTAGAAATTCAAGATCAAGGTTCCTGCCAATTTGGTTTTCTGTGAGGACCCTTTTTAACTTGTAGACAGCCACCTTCTCAGTATGTCCTCATGTGGCCTTTCATTGGTATGTGCACAAACAGAGAGAGAAAAGAGAGGGAGGGAGGGGGGAGGAGGAGATGGAAGGGACAGAGGGAGAGTAGGGAGAGAGAAGGTGAGGAGAGCTCTCTGATATAAGGACACTTACTAGGTCAGGGCTCCATCTTTAGGACCTTATTAAACCATAATTTACTTCATTAGAGGTCCCATCTCCAAATATAGCCATCCTGGGGGTTAGGGCTTCTTCTGAATTTGGCGGTGGTGGGTGGAGACACACACATATTCGCTCTATAACACCACTGTATCCTCAGTGCCTAGAACAGTTGCCTGCCACATGGTAGGGGCCTGATAATTGTAAATTTTGAATGGGTGTTTCTAATACATAACTTTTAATGGTTGCATAGTTTAGTGTTTCCCCTTTATGTATGATTTTTATTTATTTAGCCACCTCTCTGTTCTGCTGTTGGTAAACATGGCAGAACTAATACTAATGGGAATATAAATTATTAGTCATTTTGGAGGATTATTCTTCACTGACAGGTTAATAAAATATTGAAATCAGCTACTTTGAGAGATTGCCACTTGAGACATAACGGATATAAGAAGATAGCTAATTTGATATCTTTGTAGTTTGGAGTAATTTAGTATTAGCTTCTTAGAGGCAGCATGCTGTAGGTAGGATTTTAAACCCCTTCCAGTTTTGATTCTTTAACTCTCACTACCAGAAGTTCCCCTCCTGTCTAAATGATTAATGCATTGGTTCCCAAACTTTGCTGCCCACTGGAATCACCTGAGGATCTTTAACAAGTCTTATGCCTGGCTCCCACTCCCAGACATTGTGTGGTAATTGCTGTGGGTTGTCACCTGGGCTTTGGGATTTTTAAACTCCCAGGTGGTTGTAATATGCAGCAAAGTTTGGGCATCACTTGGTTAGTGGGATTTTCAGGTAAGTTCTGTTAGTTCAGAAGACTTCATTCTTTGTACCATAGATAGAGACAGTTGGCGTTTCATGAGAAACTGCAGAGGAAGGTGGGGGAGATGGAAGAGAGCAGAAATAATCTGGGAGGCCCCTACATCTGAGGACTTGACCAGTTCCTTATCAAGATTAGGTGATAAGACCTATATGCCACAACTCAGATAAGCAAGTGAAATTAATAATGTATTTTATTTAACCCAGTATATCCAAAATCATTTCAACATAAGCAATGTAAAAATTCATTAATGAGAAACTTCATTGTCTTTTTTTTTTTGTACTAAGTTTTTAGTATCTTGGGTGTATTTTTTACTTTGAACCAGCCACATTTCAAGTGCTTAATAGCCACATGTGACTAGTAGCTCCCAAACTGGACAGTACAGGTCTAGGTTATCCTTTCAAAGTAGATTGTATATTTAAGTTGTCTTTGGATCGCACATTCTCTCCCCAGAACATTTTCCTTCATAAGAGTTTTTGTTTTCATAAGTATTTTTAAATTCTTCATTAGACTTTTAAGAAAACAGGTTTACTGATATTAATTTACATATCATAAAGTTCACTCATTTAAAGTGTACATTTCAATGGTTTTTGGTATATTTACAAAGTTGTACAGTCATCACTATAATCAAATTATAGTACATTTTTATCACCACAAGAAGAAATGTTGTACCTATTAAGCAGTCATTCCCTGTTCCTCTTTCCCTTGCTACCCTTGCCCCTGTTCTTCCTCCAATCCCTGGCATCCACTGATCTGTTTCTAGATTTGCCTATTCTGGACACTTCATGTAATTAGGATCCCACAGTATGTGGTCTTTTGTGACTGGCTTCTTTCACTTAGCATAATGTTTTTAAGGCTCATTCATATGGTAGCATGTATCAGGACTTAATTCCTTTTCATTTCTGAAGAATAGTTTATTGAATGGATATCCCACATTTTGTTTATTCATCAGTTGATGAACATTTGGGTTGTTTCCGTTTTTTTTTTTTTTTTTTTTTTGGCTATTATGAATAATGCCGCAATGAATGTGTACATTATAATGGTTTTGTGTGGAGGTATATTTCCATTTCTTTTAACTTATGCATGGAAGTGGCATTAACAGGGTCATAAGTAACTCTGTGTCTTTTTTAGAAATTGCTAAACTATTCAAAGCACCTACACCATTTTACATTCTCACAGTGTGTTACAATTCCATTTTCTCCACATCCTTACCAATATTTGTGATTCTCCTTTTTTTTTTTTTTTTTTTAGTGGCTTACAACAGCACTCCTTTATAAGCTCACAGTTCTATAGATCAGACTCTTAAAGTGACTGGGCTGGGTTCTATGCTTAAGGATATCACAGGGCCCAAATTAAGGTTCTAGACAGGTTGAACTATCTGTGGAGGCTCTGGGAAAGAATCCACTTCCAGGCTTATTCAGGTTGTTAGCATAATTCAGATCCTTGTTGTAGGACCAAGGTCCCCATTTCCTTGCTAGTTGTTGGCTAAAACTTGGTGTCAGCAACTAAACGCCTCTCTCTGGTCCTTGCACAGACTCCCTCTATCTGCAAAGCCAGCAGTGGCACATCATATCCTTCTCATGGTTCACATTTCTGACCTTCTCTTCCGCCACCAGGCAGGAAGGACTTGACCAGTTCCTTATCAAGATTAGGTGATAAGACCTATATGCCACAACTCAGATAAGCAAGTGAAATTAATAATGTATTTTATTTAACCCAGTATATCCAATTTGGTTTTCTGTGAGGACCCTTTTTGGCTCATGAAATTAGATCAGATCCACCTGAATAATGTTTCTATCTTACGGTCAGCGCTAAATATCATATGATTTCACTTATGTGGAATCTGAAAAACAAAACAAATGAACAAACAAAAACAGAAACAGACCCATAAATGGAGAGAACAGCTGGTGGTTGCCAGAGAGGAGGGGAAATGAGGGGAGTAGGCAAAATGGGTGAAGGGGAGTGGGAGGTATAGGCTTCTGGTTATGGAATGAGTAAGTCATGGGGATGAAAGGTACAGTACAGGGAATGTACTCAATGGTATTGTAATAGTATGGTGACAAATGGTAGTTGCACTTGTGGTAAGCAAGTAAAAAAAAAAAAAGTATAGACTTGTCGAATCACTGTGTTGTACACCTGAAACTAATGTAACATTGTCAACTATACTTCAGTTAAATAAATAAATAAATAATCCACAGAACTTGTGAATATGATGAGATCACGCTTGTGATTATCTTTTTGGTTGTAGCCATTCTCTTGATATCTTGCAGTTTTCATTTGCATTTCCCTAAGGAATAGTAATGTTGAGTATCTTTTCACATACTTATTAGCCATTCATATATCTTCGGAGAAATGTCTGTTCAAATCTTTGCTCATTTTTTAGTTGGGTTCTTTTTAATCTTGTTGAGTTGTTAGGTTCTAAATACAAATCCTTATCAGACATGATCTGCATATTTTTCTTCAAGTTTATAGGTTGTCTTTTCACTTTCTTGATAGCATCCTGAGAAACATGCATATTTTTATTTTTGATGAAATCCTGTTTATCAGATAAATCTTCTATTGTTTGTGCCTTTGGTGGCTTATCTGAGAAGTCATTGCCTAATCCTAGATCACAAAGATTTATTCCTGTGTTTTGAGTTTGAAGTTTTAGCTCATATTTGCATTCATCTTTGTGGTGTGAGGTAGGGGTCTAAATTTATTTTTCTGCATGTGGCTATCCAGTCGTCCCAGCCTCATTTGTTGAATCTCATCAGACTTGAATTAGCATGTTTATTTTTTGTTGCATATAGTTAGTAAGTGTATTGGTCCATAATTAGGGAGCTTTTACTGGACTGCATTGCCTTATTAGAAAGATGAGGATAGGGGTGCCTGGGTGGCTCAGTCGTTAAGCGTCTGCCTTTGGCTCAGGTCATGATCTCAGAGTCCTGGGATCGAGCCCCACATCAGGCTCCCTGCTTGGCGGGAAGCCTGCTTCTCCCTCTCCCACTCCCCCTGCTTGTGTTCCCTCTCTCGCTGTGCCTCTCTCTGTCAAATAAATAAATAAAATCTTTAAAAAAAAAAAAAAGATGAGGATATATTTCATGTATTTTCTTAGTAGGCATGGTTTTAAAAATATTAGAGTCTGTAGTTCTGGCCAGAAGTCTTCCCAAATTATGTTGTGCTGATGTTTTTGTTCATTTTCAGATTTATAGATCTCAGTCATGCTGGTATGTTCTGAGAAGAGACTAGCCTTTGTATTAAGGAATGAGGGATTTATAACCACATAAAAATACAGTGTAATTTAAGTGGGAAGTAGAATTAGACCTTTTCTTTGTTTCATTAAAATAATTCATATTGAATTCAATCAAATCTCTAGTTCAGTAATACTTGAGATTTAGCTTTAACTGACCTTGATTAAAGGCCACTATGGTATACTTACAAAACAAAAACAGAACAATTTTTAAAAAGAAAGATGGAAGTGGGAGCGGGGAAGGGATGAATGTAGCCTTTTTAGGTAGTAGAACAAAATCCCTAAAGTACGTGATGGGAATGGATTGATAGGAAGGCATTTAATAATCTATGATTTGACTCTGCCTTAAAAGACCACAACAGTCGGGACGCCTGGGTGGCTCAGTCGGTTAAGCGGCTGCCTTCGGCTCAGGTCATGACCCCAGGGTCCTGGGATCGAGTCCCACATCGGGCTCCTTGCTCGGCGGGGAGCCTGCTTCTCCCTCTGCCTGCCTCTCCCCCTGCTTGTGTTCTGCCTCTCTCTCTGACAAATAAATAAAATCTTAAAAAAAAAAAACAAAAACACAACAATAACAAAAATAATGAACCCTGATCTAAAATACTCTGTAGGTAGCATACATTATTAATTGAGAACATTTTGGGGGGAAAGTTTGTCAGGTACTGAAATTTATTTTAAATTATACCAGAATTAAAAGTGGTTGGTTTCTTAGATAATATACATATATAATGTGGTATATCAGTAATCATTCACTGCATAACAAACCAGTCTAAACTGAGGGTCTTAAAATAGCAACAGTCATTTAAATTTTGCTCACAAATATGCAGTTTGGGTAGACCTCATGACTTGTTTCTGTTTCATGAAATGTCACCAGTAATGACTTGATGCAGGGCTAGAGGACCTACTTTCAAGGTGGCTCACTCACATGCCTGGAAAGTTGGACTGAGGGCCTAAATTCTCCATATAGTCCTCTTTACAGCTGCTTGGATTTTCTCACAGTATGGTGGTTGGGTTCCTAGAAAACAGTGAAAGTTTGTGACATTTCCATGACCTAGTCGTAGAAATCACATATAGTCACTTCTGCTGTACTTACTGGTAGAGACCATCACAAAGGCCCACCTAGGTTCTAGGGTAAGGGACATGAACACTGCCTCTTTTTGGGGCCATTTCTGGAAAATTTAATAGGGGAAGGCCAGAATTAAGTTAAAATGTCATCTACGCAAGAAACCTTCTCAATTTATTTTCAACTGTCTCTATTAAGAATTAACTGAAACTTTGGATGTTCTAAATATATAGTTAATTTTGCAAATAGGGGGAAACCCCATCATGAATTACACAGTTAACAAAATGCAGTTATTCTCAAGGACCCAGTGTATAGTCATATTCATAGCTACACTTTATTAGAGCAAAGGATCCAAAGCAAAATCAGCAAAGGGAAAAGGCACATGGGGCAAAATCCAGAGGAAACCAGCACAAACTTCCAAGTGTCTTCTCCCAGTAGACTCACATAGAATGTGCTTACTTCCTCCAGCAACAAATTGTGACAACATATGTGAAATTTGGGGGCACCTGGGTGGCTCAGTTGGTTAAGCCTCTGCCTTCTGCTCGGGTCATGATCTAAGAGTCCTGGGATCAAGCCCCACATGGGTTCTCTGCTCATGGGGGAGTCTGCTTAGCCCTCTCCCTCTGCCACTTCTCCCCCCCCCTTGTGCTCTCTCCCTCCCTCTCTCTGCCTCAAATAAATAAATAAAATCTTAAAAAAAAAAAGTAAAATTTTGTCTACCGGGGAAGCTCATTGAAGACTCAACACCCTCAGTTTTTGTTGGGGCCTTGTCATATAAGCACTCTCTAGCTAGGACTTATCAAGATTCCAGACTCCCAGAAGGAAAGCTGGTTGTTAGCATAAACCATATTATTGAACAGTTTAGGCACAGTGAGCCACTCTTATCAGATAGAGTGGTGGGGACACTCCCAAAATTCAAGTTCCTAATCATTAGCCAAAGGCCAATTTTGCAGGCAGATAGGCCTGCTATGTTAATGCTTTTCTGTACCTGCACTTAAAAATATATATATGTTCCCAAATCTTCAGTTGCTCTTGGTTGACCCTTCAATGTGTAGATTTCTGAGTAAACTCAGTGGTTAAAGAAAAATTTATAGATATAAATGAGATACAACTTGGCCATTATGTTTTTTTTTTTTAAGATTTTATTTATTTGACAGAGAGAGACACAGCAAGAGAGGGAACACAAGCAGGGGGAGTGGGAGAGGGAGAAGCAGCCTTCTCGCGGAGCAGGGAGCCCGATGCAGGCCTCGATTCCAGGACCCTGGGATCATGACCTGAGCCTGAGCCGAAGGCAGACGCTTAACGACTGAGCCACCCAGGCGCCCCGGCCATTATGTTTAAAACCAAGACCAAATATTGGTTTCTGTTAAAACTTTAAAACTTCCTGATAGTATGGAGCTAGAACTTTAAACATAATACAAATAGGTGGATTATAATTACAGAAATGAATATGTGTTGATAACTTTCCACCACCTTCTTCCTGAAGTACATCCTTGGAGAAGCAAGGCAAAATAGCATATTAAGAACATGAGTTCTGAAGCCAGACTAATGGAATCCTGGCTCCCCACCCTCTATCTGTCTCAATTTTCTCATATGTCCAGTAGGAAAAATAATAGTATCTACTTTATCGAGTTGTTGGTGGAATAATTAATGCAAAATATTTGTCAGGCAGTTAAGTGCTAATTCCTATGTCATTCCATGGATCAGTGATTACATTTACTTAAACAAAAATCAAACCATCTATTGAGAAAAGTATAATTCTGGGGCCTGCAGCCAGAATATGGGAAATAGTGTCTCTTCCAAGATTTTAAGGGTATATGATTCTTACACCTTTAAAATGCAGTGAGAGTTTGGGAGTTGTGGGTAGTTGGCATAATTTACTATAAAATTAAACCCAGAAATATTCAGGGTCTTCAATCCTAAATTAGTATATCTGCTGTTAATAGTTGATACTGATATAACTACACAGTTCCATAAGATATTCATAATGAATTTAATTAAACTGCCTATATAAAAAAAACAATTGCCATGCTGTTGGTGATGGTGGTTGTGTAGCCATTGATAGAATTACGTTTGGCTAGCAATGTACAGATGGAATTATAATCTCAATAGAAACCGAGAAATAGTTTTCTAACATTGTTACTAGTAGAATAAGCTTTCATAATAGGGAAGAAAGTACACAAGGACTTACTTAAATAAAAGAATGAAGTTAATATTTTTAACATTTTTCCTTAAGGACCAGTGTAATGCGGAGAAGCACGCAGATGGAATTATAGTAAGTTTAATCTAATCTTTTTGTTTCCCTTTACTTCTGCAGAGCATTATAACCAGTCATGTCAGGAGAAGCCTGAACTTCTACTCATTTTTCAACACAAATTCCTCTTTTTCACCTACTCACTGCTTTTTGTTGTTGACTCTTGCAATTTTCCTTAAGCTTCTAAAATTGGCCATCTTTCAGTAATCATTTGCAGGGAAAATGTTAAAATTTTTCTAAGTGTTGGTTCAGATTGAATCACTTTGCATGTGTTAACATGAAGGGTTAATCATGGTGTGAAAATACAGCTTTTATGACTAAGGCATAACTCACAATGCTACATTTCTTGTCAAACTTCTTTTTTTCTCAGATGAAAGCAGAAGGGGAGGGATTCAATATTGAAACATATCTTAATCTATTTAATATTGTGTATTGGTTTCTATTTTTTAGATTTTGTGTGTTAACTATCATTGCTACTGTGGTATATACTGTGTTTTTATTAGAACAAATTGCAGCATGAATTCTTTCATTTACAGCCATTTTCTTATTCTTTCCTCCTCCTCAGCCTTTTACTCTTCCCTTAGATTCAACTTCTCCTTTAAAAAGAAAAGAAAATTTTATTGTTGGTGTTTTCCATCTGGAAATAAAAGTTAGAATTTGAAGATTTGTAGTTGGAGTGACCCTGTTTTTATGGTAAACTGAGTGACTTCTGTTTAGACTGTATTTCTAAAGCAGGAGGCAGCCCCTTTTTTTTGTCCCAAGACTTCAAAGATGCCACCTTGTCTGAGATCTGGAAACTTCAAAATCTTCAAAACCATCTCATGATTATACTTGAAAGGATAAGCATGTTATCTTTGTATTTGGTTTAAAATGAAAAAAAGTTAAATATCGATGTTGTTTGCATATTTCTTAAGAAGCCAGAGATAAGAGAAGCATTTTTAGAATTTGAATTAAAGACGTTGGAATTTTTATCTGTCTTTTCACAGTGCGAGTTCAGAATTTGAGCCATGGTGATAATACAATTATGTGATCTGAATACAATGTAATATAATGTAGTATCTCTTCCTGAGCTATCAGTTAAGATTGTAAGCCTCATGGAAAAGGACTATATATGTTGTCTAGCATGTCATGGTCCCCAAAGATCCTAAGGAAAATCATGTTGGCAATTATTTTTATCTCTCTTTCCTCAAAACAAAATTAGTTACTTTTTATTATGTTAAAAAATCGGCAGTTTTATAAAGCATACCAAAAATGTTTGGTCATTTGCAATTAAAAACATCTAGAAAGTTTATACTTACAAAAAATCTCAACCTGTAGAAAACAACCATACTTGAATCATTTGATCAGGACTATAGCATTTTTCCTCAAGAGTTTTTATTTTTTTAAAAAGAAAGGAAGCGTTCATGATTTAAATCTTAGACCCACACAGCTAGAACCTGGCCCTGCTACTCAATAGCTGTGATCTTTGGCAGGTTATTTGACCTTTGAGCCTTAGTTTCCTCAACTTCAAAGAAAGGTGGCTAGATCTACCTCAGAACATTGTTGTAAGGTACAGGATGAGCACAGAATCAATAAATGGTAGTTATACATAAATGCATGCATATATAATTTATATTTTGCAGAATGTTATTAATGGTACAACTGTGGTTAGAGCTAAGGATTATCATTTATTTGTGCTTCTGAAGTTCTGCATATTCATTTTCAAAGCAAGGTGTAGAAGGTAATTTGACATATTTTAGCCTGAAATTGATTGGACAAAGACTGTAGATAAGTATGGAGTAGTTATATTTTCTATTAACAACAAGCAGCAAAAGATATCTGGTACTTTATTTATTTATTTTTAAGATTTTTTTATTTATTTGAGAGAGAGAGAATGAGAGACAGAGAGCATGAGAGGGAGGAGGGTCAGAGGGAGAAGCAGACTCCCTGCTGAGCAGGAAGCCCAATGTGGGACTCGATCCCGGGACTCCAGGATCATGACCTGAGCCGAAGGCAGTCGCTTAACCAACTGAGCCACCCAGGCGCCCCGATATCTGGTACTTTAAATATACATGCAAAAATCTAAAAGATTAGACAAGCTTAATCTTCAGAACATTTCATCTGGAAAACAAAAGATTACATTCAAAAGATAGAATTCTACTGGTCCCTTTTTCCGAAGTTATTTCTTATTCTCTTCAGTAATTTTTCTTATATAAAAGGTAAGGATAAGGAGGTGACATACTCTCCTTCCCATGGATCAATATTAATGGTGGGATTTTGCCTTTGTAAAGCCCTTGGAGTTCTTTTGGAGAAAACCATTAGGTAAAAACAAGGAATTTATTCTAAGAACAGCTGCAGGACTTGTTGAGACATTTGTTTAGTTATCATATCCTGGTCCAGTATCTAAAGATAGAATCATAAAGTAATAACCAAAAAGCCCCTAGGGAACATATAATCCAGACATTTCTTATTTTACAGACTGGGAAAGTGAGGACCACAGTAGATAAAAGACTTGCCAAATCCTTGGTAGAATAAGGATTCTAAGGAATTAAAATTCCTAGTCTGTCTTATCTATGCTCTTCCCAGTACTTCAAAACCTTCCCTACTTCATTTTATTAGGGTTTTTATTATTAGTGATTATTTTCAGGGTCTCTTCTCAAAGTGTCCTTTATTTTCCTGTTAAAATATTTATAGTCAGTAGACTACCATCGTGACGAGCATCAGAATTCTTGTGCTCAAATCAGTTGATTTAAGAGATCTGATTTAGGGTCGCCTGGGTGGCTCAGTCATTGGGCATCTGCCTTTGGCTCGGGTTGTGGTCCCGGGGTCCTGTGATCGAGCCCCACGTCGGTCTCCCTGCTCAGCAGGAAGTCTGCTTCTCCCTCTCCCACTCCCCCTGCTTGTGTTCCCTCTCTCGCTGTGTCATCTCTCTGTCAAATAAATAAATAAAATCTTTAAAAAAAAAAAAGATCCGATTTAGCAATTTTTAATATTTATGCAGAGAGGGGCTTTAAGAAAAAAAAATTTGAGTTAAATGAGAATGCTATAAAAACTTTCCCCTTAACTCAGTTTCCATTGCTAGGGGCTTCTAAATTTTTATGAGTACTTTTGGGGCTCATTCATCAGTAAAGTATTTCTCTTCTAAATCTGTTTCAGTATTTTCTGTTATAAGCCTCCCCAAATATATTTGAAGTTTTCTGGATCAAGGAAAACTCTATAAAGAACTGAAAATTTTATTTCTTGGGTTTTATCTGGTATAGTGTTCTAAATGATCTAAACTTTACTCTGGCAAAGACCTTAGTTTAAAGCTACCCTCCTCCAAGTAAAAAAGCATCAGTAGGGGCGCCTGGGTGGCTCAGTCGTTAAGCGTCTGCCTTCGGCTCAGGTCACGATCCCTGGGTCCTGGGATCAAGCCCCACATCGGGCTCCCTGCCCCGCGGGAAGCCTGCTTCTCCCTCTCCTGCTCCCCCTGCTTGTGTTCCCTCTCTTGCTGTGTCTCTCTCTGTCAAATAAATAAATAAAATCTTTAAAAAAAAAAAAATCAGTAAACTGTGGAGTCTTGTTTTTATTTTTATTTATTTTTAAAGATTTTATTTATTTGACAGAGAGTCAGCGAGAGAGGGAACACACAAGCAGGGGGAGCGGGAGAGGGAGAAGCAGGCTTCCCGCGGAGCAGGGAGTGTGACGTGGGGGTCGATCCAGCACCCCGGGATCGTGACCTGAGCCGAAGGCAGATGCTTAACAACTGAGCCACCCAGGCGCCCCTAGAGTCTTGTTTTTAAAAATGTCCTCATGCTGGTAGAATAAGTTCTTGGCTTGAAATCAGAAAGACCTAGACTTTTTTCTCTCTAAAATTGTAACTACATGTTTGTTTCTTCTAAATCCTCAAAAAGAAAGCTGCCTTCCCTGCATCCCCCAATTAGAAGATACATCTCTTTGCCTTTAGTGACTGTAAAACTAGGTGCCTGTACATTGTGTACACAGTGATAGAAGGTGGCAATAGTATGAGATGGAAAGATAAAATCCTAGTGGTGTAGGTATATTTACCAGTTGTAGTAATGTTTAGTAACACCAAAGTAAGAGAGAGCATTTCTCTCTATCTTCGATAGAGAAACATTATTTGTGGTGAATTGAGAATTAAGGGAATTGAGAAGTTACTATTTTGGATTCCTGAAATTTTCCCACACCATTTTATAATTCTTTGCAGGTTTTCCATTTAGCTTTATCTTTCTATATGACAAATTCTTTGATTTTCCCTCCTTACTATGTTGTTTTTTAAGAAACTCTTAGACTTCTGTATCATAAATGAATTTCATTTCCTCTTTGCATTTTGATCAGCATATCTATATAGCTACCCTCAGGACTTTGCCGTCAGAAATGTGGGCATTTCATACATTTGGGAGCAATGGAAGGGCATTTAATTAAAAATAACTATACTGTGTTTCTTTATCTCAGAGTACTATTAATCCTGTAGATGCAATATATCAACCTAGTCCCTTGGAACCTGTGATCAACACAATGCCTACCCAGACTGTCTTACCTCCAGGTATGATATTTGCAAAAATGTTTCAGATTTATTGATTAGAAGAAACTTAATTTGTGTAGCCATCATAGTAATCTTTAAGGGCTTGTTTTTGGTTTTGTTGTTGTTGTTTTGTTTGTTTTATTTTTAAGATTTTATTTATTTATTTGGCAAAGAGAGTGAGAGAGCACAAGCAGGGGCAGCACAGAGGGAGAGGGAGAAGCAGGCTCCCTACCAAGCAGGTAGCCCAATGTGGGGCTCGATCCTAAGACTTTGGGATCATGACCTGAGCCGAAAGCAGACGCTTAACCAACTGAGGCACCCAGGTGCTCCTGGTTTTGTTTTTTAATAAGTAAAAGGAATCACAAAAAAATGGAACAGCAGAAAATGCACTGGAAAAAGATGATAATATTTTTGGTATTGGGGATTTTTTAATACAATGAAAGAGCTTTTGGTTTTCAAAGTGAGATGGAAGGAAAAGGTTACTGAGAGTTGGATTAACTGGTGGGACAGAATCCTATGACCCTGGATTCATGCTACCAAAGAAAGCTTAATATACATTGACCTACTTGAAGGTAATCCAGGAACTTTCTATTTTGGGGTATTTTTTATAGCTATGAAGAATACAAATGGTTTCTTCTTCATGGTGGACCCTAAGGTAATGGAAGGGAAGGGTGAAATTTGTGATGCCTACAGATTGGAAAGACCTATTTTTAAGTATAGAGTAATCTGTAGGTTTTTTTGTTTTGTTTTTGTTTTGTTTTGTTTTTTAACTAGCAAAGGAAGGTTTAGGGACAACACCCATGTATACGAATTCCTTTTACTTTTTGTTGCATCCAACATTTCTGTTTTCTCGATGACGTAGTTAAGTCAGAAATTGTAACAAAAAAATCCCTTTAAAAATACTTTAAAAAGTATGTGAAATCCTTTTGTGAATTTTGATTCCTTAAGAGAATGAGCTTAGTATCTAGTGGGGCTAAAGAGGAAGTACTACTGTGCCCCGTTTTATTTTTTTTAAGATTTATTTATTTATTGGTGAGAGAGAGTGCACGAGCGCATAAGCAGGGGCAACGGCAGGCAAAGGGAGAAGCAGGCTCCCTGCTGAGCAAGGAGCCCAAAAGGGACTTGATCCCAGGACTCTGGGATCATGACCTGAGCTGAAGGCAGACGCATAATCTACTGAGTCACCCAGGAATCCCTAAAGATTTATTTATTTTAGAGAGAGAGCATGTGTGTGTGCACAAGAGGGAGAGGGGAAGAATCTCAAGGAGACTCCCTGCTGTGCGTAGAGCCCCAGTGCAGGGCTCGATTCCATGACCCTGAGACCAGACCTGAGCCGAAATCAAGAGTGGGACGCTCAACCAACTGAGCCACCCAGACGCCCCATGTTCCCCATTTTAAAATGACTTAGGTGGTTTGATGCTTAGAAAGACTTTATCATCAGAAGTGTTTGCTAGTTTTATAGAGCATTTTTACTGAGGTTTTGGCCTACCTTGACTAGTCTCTTGATGTCCTGCCTGATGTCTTAGTACATTAGTTTAAAGGGGATAGAAGGTCTGGAAGAAGGAGTAGCATGGAACTTGACTTAATGGAAGACAGTTTCAAAAATTACTGATCTTTACTATTTTGAATTCTACACAATTGCAGTTAACACAGTTGTATTTGGCTTTTTTCCTAACTTATTTCATATGTTCAAATCTTCTAGAACCTGCTCAGTTATGTAAGTCAGAGCAGCGTCCATCTTCCCTACCAGTTGGACCTGTATTAGCTACCTTGGGACATCATCAGACTCCAACACCAAATAGTACAGGTACAGATTTATGTAATTTCTTTAATTCTCATAACTCCCCATTAACATTTAAGATTTGTGTTTGATTGCTGATGGGAAAAGGGATGAAATGTGTTATGTATTTGTGTTGAAGATATCATAGTTCTACTGTCATTCTATACATGAAGTGGTTAACTTTGTCATAGAGCCAGAAGCTTTAGTAATAATTCTATATATTTTTAAAGATTTTATTTATTTATTTGACATGGGGTGGGGGGAGAGCAAGCACAGGCAGAGGGAGAAGCAGGCTCCCCGCTGAGCAAGGAGCCTGATGTGGGGCTTCATCCCGGGACTCTGGGATCACAACCCGAGCTGAAGGCAGCTGCTTAACCGACTGAGCCACCCAGGTGCCCCAGTAATAATTACATTTTAAATAAGATAAAATATTGCAGGATTTTGTTTACCTTAAGAAAAGATTTATTTTGAAGATCTGTATTGTCTTTTTAAAGAAATTTGCTGGAGTCAAACTTGCATACTTCTATTATTATTATTTTTAAAGATGTTATTTATTTATTTGACAGAGAGAGACACAGCGAGAGAGGGAACACAAGCAGGGGAATGGGAGAGGGAGAAGCAGGCTTCCCGCTGCGCAGGGAGCCCGATGCGGGGCTCGATCCCAGGACCCTGGGATCATGACCTGAGCCGAAGGCAGACGCTTAACCAACTGAGCCACCCAGGCGCCCCTACTTTTATTATTGTAAAGGAATGAGACAGTACAAAAGTATGGAGAACAAAAGCTGAAAGTTCTCTTTCTTCTTCCCTCTGTCATTTGCATGTGTTTACATGTATTTGTATGCATATATGTACAAATATACTTATGTGTATTTTTTTAATTAAAAACTTTATTTTAAATATTTTTATTTATTTGAGAAAGAGGTGGGGGGAGAGAGAGGGAGGCACAAACGGGGAGGGGCAGAGGGAGAAGCAGACTCTGTAGTGAGCAGGGAAACCCAATGTGGGGCTCGATCCCAGGACCCTGGGATCATGACCTGAGCCAAAAGCAGCCGATTAACCGACTGAGCCACCCAAGCACTCCAGATTTTTTTTTTTTAGTATAGTTAACAATGTTATATTTGTTTCGGGTGACAAGTTTATACATTATGCTATGTCCCCCCAAGTGTGTAGCTACCATCTGTCCTGTTACATCTCTGTTATAATATCATTGACTATATTCCCTATGCTGTGCCTTTTGTTCCTGTGATCTATTCATTCCATAATTGGAATCCTGTATTACCCTCTCCCCTTCACCATTTTGCTCAACCCTCCACCCCTCTCCTGTCTGGCAACCATCATTTTGTTCTCTGTATTGTAGGCCTGATTCTGCTTTTTGTTTATTCATTTGTGGGTTTGTTTTTTAAGATTCCACTATGGTGGAATCATGTGGTATTTGTCTTTCTCAGTTAGGCTTATTTCACTTAGCATAATACCCTCTAGGTTCGTCCATGTTGTCTCAAATGGCACAGTCTCATCCTTTTTATGGCTAATATTCCTGTGTGTGTGTGTGTATGTGTACCACATTTTCTTTTATTATTCACCTGTTGATGGACACTTAGGTTGCTTCCATATCTTGGCTATTGTAAATAATGCTGTAGTAAGCATAGAGGTACGTATATCTTTTTGAATTAGTGTTTCTAACATGTCATTTTGACTTTAGCCATTCTGTCTGGTATAAGGTGCTATCTCATTTGTGGTTTTGATTTGCATTTTGGTGATTCGTGATGTTGAGCAACTCTTCATCTGTCTGTTGGCCATCTGTACTTCTTTGGAAAAATGTTTATTCAGTCCTCTGCTCCTCCCCCCTTTTTTTTCTCTCTCTCTTTTTTTTTTTTTACTAGTCCTCTGCCCCTTTTTAAATCAGATTATTCTTTTGGTATTGAGTTGTATAAGTTCTTTATATATTTTGAATATTAACCCCTCATTGGATATATCATTTGCAAATATTTTCTCCCATTCTCTAGGGTTTTTTTTTTGTTTTGTCAGTAGCTTCCTTCGCTGTGCAAAAGCTTTTTATTTTGATGTAGTCCCAATCATTTATTTTTGCTTTTGTTTGCCTTGCCTCAGGAGACACATCTAGAAAAATGTGCTACAGCCGATGTCAGAGAAGTCCTGCCTGTGCTCTCTTCTAGGATTTTTATGGTTTCAAGTCTCACATTTAGATCTTCAGTCCATTTTTTAGTGTATTTTCGTGTATAGTGTTAGAAAGTGGTCCAGTTTCATTCTTTTACATGCAGCTGTCCAGTTTTCCCATCACCATTTATTGGAGAGACTGTCTTTTCCCCATTGTATATTCTTGCTTCCTTTGTCACAGGTTAAGTGTTCTTGCCTTCTTTGTCATGGATTGACTATATAATCGTGGATTTTTGGGGGGGGGGGTATCTGTTCTGTTCCACTGATCTGTGTGTTTGTTTTTATGGCAGTACCATACTGTTTTGATTTCTACAGCTTTGTAGTATATTTTGAAATCTGGTGTTGTAATACCTTCACTTTATTCTTCTTTCTCAGGACTGCTTTGGGTATTGGGTATTTCTGTGGTTCTGTACAAATTTTAGTACTATTTGTTCCAGTTTTGTGAAAATATATTGTGTATTCTTACTGTTGTTTTAACCTGAATGACATCATGTGTTTCTGTGACTTTCTCTTTTCATTTAACAGAGAATGTTTAGAGAGCTTTCCGTGTTTATACTATTAGGTCTACAATGTTCTTTTTATGGCTACCTGAGCACATATTACCTGTTTTTCTGCTGATGGACATTTAGATTGTTTTCAGGATTTTTCTATTACAAGCAGTACTTCAGTGAAAGTCCTTGTACAGCCACTTTTGGCACATACATTTTTTTAAGGTTAGATTTATCATTCTTTCACATTTTTGTCATTTTACAAGCAAAAAAAGATACTTCGTTTTAATTTGTATTCTCTTTATTTAGACTTACGGTCTTTATTTTTTCTGTAATTTACAAGCATGCTATCAATGTTAGTATTAGATTATTTCTTGTTTTAAAACTGATTAGTTTTACATTGAGATACTTGTTGAACCAAACTCAAAGGAGAACTTCGTGCTTTTGTCCCTGTTATACCTTGGGGAAGTAGGAGGGAAGGCCCTCCTTGTTGCTTCACAGATTTCTTTCCTGGACAGGACTTTTCCTCCTGTCCTGTAATGAAAATTACCTTGTGACTTTAGCCCATTTTAAAATTTGAATTAATAAAGATGTGATGTTGTTACTTTGTTCTTTAATATTTAACAGTATGGTCAGCTGTCTTCTCAATTTTGAAAGAAAGAAAGCAAAAATAGCTCTTATTTGAAGCTCTTGGGAAAATGCTGACAAGTAATTTGAATAATGAGGTTGAAATGTTTGGCTGACTTTTTTCTGTATTTCATTGCTTGTATCACCTTTTGTTCATTTTAAAAACAGTACCTGTGTTTTCTTTTGTTTATTTGTTTTTTAATACGAAAGGATACTCCAGGGGCACTTGGATGGCTCAGTCAGTCAAGCGTCTGACTGTTGATTTCGGCTCAGGTCGTGATCTCAGGGTCTTGAGACAGAGCCCTGCATTGGGCTCATGTGGTCGGTGTGGAGCCTGCTTAAGATTCTCTCTCCCTATCCTTCTGCCTCTCCTTCTTTCTCTCTCTTTCTCTCAAAAAAAAAAAAAAAAAAGAGGAAAAGAAAAAAGAAAGGATACTCTGGTTTCTCTTCAGTTGTATAAATCTTTCACCTGTTACTATAAGAAGGGATTATGTCACAGTTTGGAAACACAGCCAAAATTGTCTATTTGGAGATACATAAAATTAGTTACAAACTTTGAAAAAGTGAGTACTCTTCTTATGTACATTTAGGATAATTATAATAAATAATGTAGGATATAAATTATTTCAGAAGATACTTTAGAAATATAGCATTTTAGAGTAGGTAGATTAAAGAAGTTTTAGAAATGAGATTAACATGATTTAGTCTTGATTTTTTTCAACCTAATTTCTTCTTCTTTAACTCTCTCCCTAATACAAAAAAGAAATAAGGTAACAACTGAGAAAAGCATAATAGTTTGTTCTTACAAAGAAAACTCTGTTCTTTTGTTTGCAATTCCCAAACTCATTTTCTTCTTGGACACATTTTTAATTGTGTGATCATCTGGAGTGTTTGCATGTTAATCATTTTTAATTCCTGGTTGGTTTGGGGGCTTTTTTTTTTTTTTAATTATTATTATTACCTATTTCAGTAAGAGAAACTCTCTTTCCCATCTTACTGCCACTATTGCGGCGGGGGGGGGGGGGGGGAAAATTTTTTTTTTTTGCTAAGATGAACTATTTTTGGAATTTCCACAGTAAGATTACCTTTTTTGGTGGCAAACTTTTCTGTTATGTTTTTAAAAAATCTTTGTGAACGTGGCAACTAAATGTGGCAGGTGAATGTGCTTCTTCTCTAACTATTGAACCATAGACACAAGAATGGGGTAAAGGTCCATGGGTGACTCTGGATTCATTTTTGTTGCTGCTGTTTCTCAACTTCCAGAACTGTGGCCTTGGCTTTTAGATTGCCAGCATTGACTTAATTAAATTTAATCTCTGCCAGGCATCTGTAGCAGTTTGGCATAAATTGCCTGAGAGCTTGTAGGTAGATGCTCTGTAAACACTTACTGAATCAATCTCAGTAGTCCTCCATTATTTGATACTTTTATTGTTTTGTTACTAGACAATGAATGATGATCACAGAGATTAGATAATAGTTTTTCTGTGGATCTCTCTTAATTTCCATTTCCTTAGACTGCTTAGGTATAGAAAGATGTTCTTTCTAGTCCTTTCCTTTTCCATATTCTTCCCATAGTAGATCTCTGTTTTTCTCTGCCCCTGACCCCCAGGCACCTGACTTTGACTTAGGTGGAAAAGAAGTAAGGAGTTTGGATGGCGAGTGCTAGGGCTTTGTGTGGTGCTTTTGTGTTTTATGTGACATAATGACTAATGTGAATGTGATATCCTGGACGATATTTTAACTTTCATGTGGTCTTTGATATTCTTTCCATTATGCATTCTTATTGTGTCACTACTGCATTTTTTAAATATCTGGATCTGCAGTATAAAATAGGAGCCCTGGCTTTCCACTGGTGGTGTATCTGTTGTGGGACTTCTGGCCCCAGAACTCACACACTGTGTTTACAATCGAAAGAGCTCCCTTTCTATTTATAGATAATTATAAATGGGAACATAGCTGTTTTTCATTTAAAAGTCTGTGTCCCATTCTATAACGTGATTTGCCTTTTTCTTTCTCTACTTTAAGTGTTGATTTTCTTTACAAAGAGTGTACCAACTTAACTTTTCTTAATTTTAGAAAAGTCTGTTTTGACTCCATCTCCCTAATTTTTTTTCCCTCTATTACCAACATTGTCTCCTAATTTAAAATGTTTTCATTTCCTAGGCAGTGGGCACTCACCACCTAGTAGCAGTTTGACTTCTCCAAGCCATGTCAACTTGTCTCCAAATACTGTCCCTGAGTTCTCTTATTCTAGCAGTGAAGACGAATTCTATGATGCTGATGAATTCCATCAAAGTGGCTCATCCCCAAAGCGCTTAATAGAGTAAGTAAATAAACTATGTATTTAAATGACTCTTTTGATTTTAAAAATTAATTTGGTTTTGAGACTGGTGTGATTGACGGACTCCCTTATAATAAAGCTTCTTATTGATTGGCTTATTGAGCAAAGCGAGTTCTGTGAGAATGTTGATTTTACTTTTGACTTAATTCAAATGGAATAAATTAGCATTAGCTAAAGTAATATGCCAGTATTAATTGAACTCCTGGTATTATTTCCATAGCTCCAACATTAGGAGAGGGGCAAATGAGAGTGAGAAAGCTAGGAAGTATTATACAAATAAGAGGGCACCGTTACTTGTTTTATATTAGAGTAGACATACTCAACACCTATAAGCCAGGCACTATACTAGTGGAGGAATGATCCAGAGGTGAAAAAAGACCCAGTTCCTGCCTTCAGGGAACTTGCTGTTTGTTGGGAGAACAGACAGACATAATCCAATGGGATATATGCTAAGCACAGAAAGCCATGAGAGCATTTTGAGGTCCTTAGAAGTGAGGGAAGAATTTACAGAGGAGGGATGAGGTGTGATCCTAAGGTAAGAATGTGAGTAGGGAGAAGGGACATGGCAGTAAGAAGGGGAAAATGGAAATGTTTTCTTGGAGATAGAACCCTATTAAGGCAGTCCTATAGACAAAGGAAGGGGAGTTGGGTTTCTTTGGGGGAGCTGTAAGTTGTTGAGTTTGTAGTGTAAGTTGTTTAAAAAAAAAAAGATACAGAAGGGGTTGACAAGGGCCAGGTCGTCTAAGACTCCTTTAGCCTTTTATGAATTTTGGACATTTTCTCACAAAAAATAGTAGTTGCTGGTCAGGTCTGCATTTTAGAAAAATAGACTTGCCTAGATTGTGTATAGAATTGAATGAAGTGGGGCTGCATTACAGGTAGGGAGATCAGTCTAAACCGGGTAGTAAATTGAGAAATGTTGATAGCCTTAGGTAAGGTAATAGCATGGGAATGAGGGAAGCATGTGGATTCCAGAGATACTAATAAGCAGGAAGATTTCGATAGATATTGATGATAGATTTTCCCTCATTAGAAAATATTTGACCTGTTTTATACCATTGAAAAAGCTAGGTATGTTCCATTGCACAGACAAAGCTTTATATGTGTAAAGTCATTTACCTGATAGCTGATAAGCAAAATACACCCTACTGGTATATAGGTTGCTATGGTTTAGACTTTGGATTTTGGAATCTCAGAAAGAATAGGTTCTAAATCTGGTTTGCTTCAAAGGTATGTGATCTTGGGGTGCCTGGCTGGCTCAGTCGGCAGAGCATGCAATTCTTGGTCCTTGGGACTCTGAGTTCCAGCCCCACATTGGATGTAGAGATTACTTACAACAACAACAACAACAAAAAAAAGCAGGGGTGCCTGGGTGGCTCAGTCAGTTAAGCGGCTGCCTTCGGCTCAGGTCATGATCCCGAGGTCCTTGGATCGAGCCCCACGTTGGGCTCCCTGATCAGCGGGGAGCCCGCTTCTTCCTCTCCCTCTACTGCTCCCCCTGCTTGTGTGCACTGGCTCTCTGTCAAATAAATAAAATCTTTTTTTTTTTTTAAAGATTTTTATTTATTTATTTGACAGAGAGAGAGAGCACAAGCAGGGGGAACAGCAGAGGGAGAGGGAGAAGCAGACTCCCTGCCGAACAAGGAGCCCGATGCGGGGCTCCATCCCAGGACCCTGGGATCATGACCTGAGCCGAAGGCAGACGCTTAACGACTGAGCCACCCAGGTGCCCCTCAAATAAATAAATGAAATCTATAAAAAAACAACAAAGGTGTGTGATCTTGGTCAAGTTATTTAACCTATGTAATCCTCAGTTTCCTCATTTGTAGAATGAAGATAAATAACTTAAACTTCAAAGGGTCATTGTGAACATTTTAATGAGAATAGTGTCAGTCAGGTGCTTAATATTAAGTATCTGGCACGTAATAAGCACTCATATAGAAAGCAAATTAATATTTATTCATTTTAATGTTACTTATGTTTGTTGTAGATATACTTGGCTTAGTTTTTGTTGGGCATTTATTCCAGCTCGCTGCTTTCTCAGGAGTTGGTACTATTGTTACAGCTTGGGGTTTGCTTTGTAGGACAGTGCAGATTTGGAAATGATTATATGTGAATTTGTAAGCCCAGTACATCAGCCACCTAGTCCTTAGACCACATATCTTGGTTTCTTTTAATGAAAAATACTGTGTAGGACTCTAGTGAAAACTAGAGTACAGTATTCCTATATAATTGGATCATAACTGCTCAAAATCTCAAAATTTGTAAGGAAAATAATGGACTGGTTCAGGAAGTTTTGTGTCTTAGTGGATCAAATTCAGTTTTTGAATGTGGGAAGAAGTGAAATATCTGTGATACAGGTGTGATACAGTGACTATTTAAAGACATGAGACTAAAGGAAGGGAGGTTTGAACCCACAACTCAAGACCAGCTTAGCAGAAAGGCTTGGTTTAGCATCGTGGTTTCTTAATGATGTATGTGGGGAAATAAATTATTGAGAAACCATTATTAGCAGTTTGCTAATAGGAATTCACTTTAATTTTGAAAATTGTTTTTTTATGATAGTGGGATTAAAAGGAAGTAGGCATTTGGAAGAAAATTCCAAGGTAAAGCTTATTATTGATTTTTTTGATGTTTCCAAGCAGGTTTTCTTTAAACAGAATTAAGAACAGTACTTCTATCAATCATTAGGTGTTAACGCTAAACAAAGTACAATTGAATATCAAAACAGATTCATCTGTCCTCCAGAAGCATATAACCATATTCAGGAAAGCTTGTAGTATCTGAGTCTGGCCTCAGTTTCAAGGGGTTCTCCTGAAATTTTTATGAAATAGAAAATTTTAAAATACTTAGTTGTTATACATGTAATGGGCATGTCTACAAAGTCACTGCTAGGCTCATAGGCTTTTCTCTTTTCTCCTTCTTATAAGCTTCCTTCTGTGTTACTCTCCTGGTACCCATCCCATGACAAATACACAGTTGATGAACCTCCCATTTGAAGAGGTCCAGAGTTACATTCTGTGTCCTGCTAACCACTGGATTTCTTTTCTCCCTCAATTCTAGGATCTCCTTGGTGCCCTAATCTGGATACCCAAACTGGTTGGGACTGCAGATGTTTTAGTTGACCAGCAGAGTGTTTGTTAACTTTTGGGTAATGGGGGATATTTTGTTTTTTTTAAAACAGGGCTTTAAATCCCTTCAAATTGAGTATGTTGGTCCCAGGTCTATATTCCTTATAATCTAGCCTAGTTCACGTATTTATGTTCTCTGCCTGACTTTGGTAGGCATTGAGCCTGTGACACCTGCTGGTTATCAGCTGCTACTACTTCTTTTCTAACTCTCGGGTCAAGTTTCTACTGTTTTTCTGTCTCTGAAGGAAGAGAGCTTGAAAGGTTTTTTTTTTTTTTTTAAAGATCTTATTTATCTTTTGCCAGAGAGAGAGACAGCGAGAGAGGGAACACAAGCAGGGGGAGTGGGAGAGGGAGAAGCAGGCTTCCCGCTGAGCAGGGAGCCCGATGCGGGGCTCTATCCCAGGACCCTGAGATCATGACCTGAGCCGAAGGCAGATGCTTAATGACTGAGCCACCCAGGCGCCCTGAGAACTTGAAAGCCTAAGTGTTTTCATTGTTCACTTTCTGAAGACCTGTAGTAATGATAGCTTCTATGTGAACTATGTTATTGAGCAGTATGGTTGTACACAATTATAAACTAGATGAAAGTCCACATTGGAAAGAACATGTGCTTTGGAGCCAGACATGCATTTGAAATGGCTCCACTGCTTACCTCAGGTGACCTCAGGCCAGTCACCTGAACTTCTGAGCTGAGCATCCATGTGTGAGGAGAATAATCATATCTACCTTATAGGGTTGTTATGGAGGTTAAATTGTTACGGAGATAAAAACTGTATTTGGCACGTACCTAGGTACTCAATAAGACTTTGGATTCTGTTACTATAATTCAGTTCAGCACTTCACATTTTTTGGTTTAGTTTATGATATTATGATTACATACTATACAAGTTAGCCCATTGCAGATAAACCTTTCCTGTATGCATATCATTTTTGTCGATGTTGCTGTTAGTTTTTAACTACATTCTTTAAATTCTTTGTCCTGATTGAGGTAAATTATGAAATGGATAAATGAGAATTCATCCCCTTTTTCATTTTGAGCTTTATTGAGCATTTCATTTGGCCCAGACATGGCTTCTAACCTGAGTAAAAATGAAAAGCACAGTGTAGATCTGACCTTTGGAATTGCATCTAAAATAAGATACATGTTTTAAAGGATTTGGGGGTTTTGATCAATTGATTTAAAAGATTGACTCTGTTTGATGATGTATCAAAGAGCCACAAAACATTTTGAAAATAACTTTCATGCAGCTCTTTTATTTAATGATAATTTGACGTCTCTTACCTAGGTCTTTTACTCATATTTTCCATTGGCTCTCAAAACTGGTGAGGTAGACATTACTTACAGTACCTTGTGATGTATACTACTAAATTATCAAATAAGCAATATTTAGTTACCTAAGAGTTTTTGAAAAATAGATCAAAAGAAGGTAAGTAATCAGGACAAACTGTGTTTAAATTAGAATAAACATTGATCTAATATTTTAATATTAGAATATCCTAATATTCTAATATAGGCAGAGCATAGAGGATTTTTTGGGTAGTGAAACTATTCTCTACAATACTACAATGGTGGATTTGTCAAAGTTCATAGAATGTCCACTACCAAGAGTGAACCCTAATGTAAATTGTGGACTTTGAGTCCGAGAATGATGAGCCGATGTAGGTTCATGAATTGTTAAAAGTGTACCACTCTGGTGTAGAATGGTAATGATATGGGAAGGAGGTTGTGCATGTATGGGGAAAGGGGTATATGAGAATTTCTGTACTTTCTACTCAGTTTTGCTGTGAAAAACTCTAAAAAATAAAGTTTATTATTGAAAGAATTAAAAGAAGGGGCACCTGGGTGGCTCAGTCATTAGGCGTCTGCCTTCGGCTTGGGTTGTGATCCCAGCATCCTGGGATTGAGTCCCGCGTTGGGTTCCCTGATCACCGGGGAGCCTGCTTCTCTCTCTCCAACTCCCCCCTGCTTGTGTTCCCTCTCTCGCTGTCTCTGTCAAATAAATAGATAAAATCTTAAAAAACAAAAATGGCCATGGGGCCCTGGGTGGCTCAGTCGTTAAGCATCTGCCTTCGGCTCAGGTCCTGATCCCAGGGTCCTGGGATGGAGCCCCGTGTCAGGCTCCCTGCTCTGTGGGGAGCCTGCTTCTCCCTCTCCCACTCCCCCATGCTGTGTTCCTTCTCTCACTGTGTCTCTCTCCATCAAATAAGTAAAATCTTTTTTTTTTTAATTTTATTTATTTATTTGACAGAGAGAGAGGGCACAAGCAGGGGAAGTGGCAGGCAGAGGGAGAAGCAGGCTTCCCGCTGAGCAGGGAGCCCGAAGCGGGGCTTGATCCCAGGACCCTGGGATCACGACCTGAGCCAAAGGCAGCCGCTTAATTGGCTGAGCCACCCAGGCGCCCCTAAATAAGTAAAGTCTTAAAAAAAAAAAAATGCTTTTTTATTTTGTAATTTCAAATACAGTTTTTAAATGACTGGGAGGAATGTTAAATACCACTGTGGGCTTTTATCAAGGGATCTTAAAAATATAGACACAACGTCTTCTGAGATTAAGTAATAGACTTGGCAATTTTTGAGGTTCTAGAAATTGTTGCAGAGAATTATAACATGTAATTTTATGCAAAGTAACGAGACAAGAAAATGAACTCTAGTTTTAAACTTAGATGCAGAAGCAAAACTCTTACTAATTTTTGATGACCTTTCAGCATGGCTTGGTTGAGCATACACTATGCAAAAAGCACGAGACAAGAAGCCTAGTCATCACACTTTACAGTTTACAATCTCAGAATGAGGGTGACAGGGAGTTGGAAAGTGTGTGTGTGTGTGTGTGTGTGTGTGTGTGTATGTGTCCAGTTCACTGTAAGTCTAGCGTGTTTCTGTTATCTACCTACCTATATTGGTTTCAGGTAGCTTTAAAGGTTAATGTCTTACTATGACTGAATTGCTTTCTTAAGGTTTAAAAAGGTGATTACTGATGGGGTTTTTTTTGGTTTTTTGTTTTTTTTTTTTTTTTTTTTAGTTCCTCTGGATCTGCCTCAGTCTTGACACACAGCAGCTCAGGAAATAGTCTGAAGCGCCCAGATACCACAGAGTCACTTAATTCTTCCATGTCCAATGGAACAAGTGATGCTGGTAAGTGACCTTGGAGAATTTAACTCTTTTTCTTAAAAACGTTTGTTTGAAAAAAAGATTTTTAACACTGGTAGCATCCACAGATTGGCCCAATTTAACACAGTCTAAGCAGATCTGTTTTATTTTAGACCTTTTCGACTCACATGATGATAGAGATGATGAAGGGGAGGCAGGGTCGGTGGAAGAGCACAAAAGCGTTATCATGCATCTCTTGTCACAGGTTAGGCTTGGAATGGATCTTACTAAGGTAAGAACTAAATTTGGCATTTGCTGTAAGTCTTAATGTGTACATGTGGATTCTCAGTGATTGTATAGTGAATGTGGCTTGCAGATGTAACATAATGACATAACTTCTGTTTATGCTTTTGTCTTGTGGTTTAATATATATGTAGATGAGTAAACTGAGAATTTGTATAAATGGATGAAATATGTAAAGCTAGAATTCATAGAAACAGTATATGTGGAAAATACGAATTAGGTTTGGATTTTATTGGGGGCAAACAAGGAACAGTGTTGAGCTTGATTAGTAGTTTGGATAAAACCTAAAGCAATGTAGTATGCCCAGAATCAAAATGAGCAGAGTTCTGGGGCACCTGGGTGGCTCAGTCGTTAAGCATCTGCCTTCAGCTCAGGTCATGTTCCCAAGGTCCTGGGATCGAGCCCCAAGTCGGGCTCCCTGCTCCGTGGGAAGCCTGCTTCTCCCTCTCCCACTCCCCCTGCTGGTGTTCCCTCTCTCGCTGTATCTCTCTCTGTCAAATAAATAAATAAATAAATCTTTAAAAAAAAAAATGAGCAGAGTTCTGATCTTGGGTTTAGAGGACCTGTGTTTGCATCCTGCCTCTGCTATCACCAAACCATGTGACCTTGAGTAGGTCCCTTCCTCTGTGATCTTTATGTTTCTCATGTAAGATGGACATACAGTGGCCACTTCACAGGGTTGTTAAGGACTGGAACAGGTAGTAAATGGGAAATTGTATGACACACATTGAGCCACACAATTATTGTATTGTATTGAATTTGAATTTAAACTTGGTTCTCTAAACAGAATGCCCTGTTAAGTTAGGAGACTAGCACGTATGGGTGCCTATTGTACATCCCTACCACTGTGCTGGAAGCCTCATCCTTGCACTTAATTCTCACCACAGCTCTGCAGAGGTGTTATTGTTAAGATTTAATGGATGAAGAAACTAAAACTCATGTAGAGGCTTAGTAACTTGGCTGAGTCCTAGTAAGTGGCAAAACTGAGATTCTGATATGATCTGTGATTTCAAATTCTGCGATCTTTTTACTGCCGCCTCTCGTCTTAAAGACTTGAGCTGCAGTAAACTTTCATCTTGGTTAGATTATTATTATTCTCTCTGGCTTTAGAAAGTTAATAAAATTTAGGATTCTCACTTTTGTTACAACCAAATCAACTCCAGTGCTATATACTCTTTGACACCAGTCAGCTTCATTTTGATTTTGGATTTAGAGGCTATTGAGGAAAAAACTAATCCATAATCTTTCTAATAAGTGTCTATAATAAAACCCTTTACCTCAGATCTAAGTGAGAACAGAAACACAAGGCTAGCATATATTTGTGTAATCCAACATACTTGCCAGAAATGTTCTAGGTTTGTCCCAGAACTTTTTCAGTGATAGAGCAGAATTGTCACTTCAGATTTGTGAGTTAGAGCTTAATTTTAGATGTTAACATCTGAATATTTCTTTTCTATATCTTCCACCATGATCGGTTTTGGTCTTCAGTAATGGAAGACTCATCAGAAGATAACTTGAACAATACCAGGTTTATTAGCTCATATAATGAGAAGGCTAGAAGTAGAGTAGTGCTAGGACTGATTAATTCAATCAGTTGTGTGTGAGAAAGAAGCTAGATTCCTTCAGTCTCTCTGTTCGTCCATCCTTAGCATGTTGACTTGCATACTCAGGCTTGTCTCCTTGTCATTGCAAAATGGGTGTCATACTTCCAGTCAGCCCATCCTTAGGCAAATAATGTCAAGAGACAGAAAAATAATTTCTTTTCATGGATTTTTTATTGTTGTTGTTATTAGGGAAGGATGTTCTCCTGAAGTGGCCCCTCAGACTTTTTTTTTTTTTTTTTTTTAATTTTTTTTTTTTTTTTGACAGCACAAGCAGGCAGGGAGGGAGAGAAGCAGGCTCCCCGCTGAGCAGGGAGCTGGACTCGTGGCTTGATCCCAGGAACCTGGGACCATGACCTGAGCCAAAGGCAGACACTTAACCAACTGAGCCACCCAGACGCCCCGGTCCCTCAGACTTCCAACTGAATCTTGTTGCCAGAGTTATGCGTGTGTCGGCGCCTAAGCCAGTCACTAGCAAGGGAGGTTAAATGATAGGTATAGATTAATCCACATTCACCCCTTGAGATCTGGAAGGACCCTGTGACTCTCATGGCAGCCTAGAGCCTGAGCCTGAACTGGATCAGAATTCTGTTACTAAGGATGAAGCCAGGGATATGCATAGGCAACCAAAAGTGTCTGCCACAATCAAGTTTGTAAACCTTGCCTCACATAATTTTCTCTGCCAGATAATCTGTATTTGGTCCATAGCCACTATAAGCTTGTTATATTATGAAAGATATATAAGTTTTTTTTTTTTACCAAAAATGTTAAAAATGAGTTATTTTAGAAATCTTTACTGGCATAAACAAATGGCTGTGATTGCCAACAGATTCTGAAATCTTGATGCCTTTATGCATTGCAGAATATTACAGTAATACCATAATTATTTTTATTAAGTTCAGTTGAATGATGTAGTGTTCAGTGATTCATTAGTTGCATATAACACCCAGTGCTCATCACATGTGCCCTCCTTAATACCCATCATCTGGTCACCCCATCCCTCCACCCCACCTCCCTTCTGTAACCTTCAGTTTGTTTCCCAGAGTCCAGAGTCTCTCATGGTTTGTCTCCCTCTCTGATTTCTTCCCATTCAGTTTTCCCTCCCTTCCCCTGTGGTCCTCTGCGCTATTCCTTATGTTCCACATATGAGTGAAACCATATGATAATTGTCTTTCTCTGCTTGACAGTGCCATAAATTTTTATCTCATTCTCCTATTTATAAAATGGATTTTCTCACTTCAGATACTTACTAAAGTTTTTTCCCAAGTACTTTGTAGTGTTTGCAAATACTATAAAGTCACATCCCATTTACCTCAGTTGGTCTTCAGATAGTTCTAAGATATAAGTAGGGCATGTAATTAGACTCCTTTTACACAAACTTAGGGAAGTCAAGTTAATTTTCCAGGGCTTCCTTACACCTAAGTGGCAGCAAAGTAAGTACTTGAACCCAGGTCGAAGACAAGCTAGCCCTGTTCCAGTTACTTGACATAATGGCATGTATCAGTATAGTGCTAAAAACATTGAAGATGATCTGTTGAATGAGAGTTCTCAAGAAAACATTTTATGTAGGGAGAAAAAAAAATTTTTTTTTTTTTAATTATTATCAAATTTTGGTTTTTGGCTCTTTCTTCTTTTTGAGTTGTCTGTTCAGTTCTTTTGTCCATTTTTCTGCTGGTAATAGTAATCTTTTTCTTGTAAGAGCTATTTATATATTAAAAGTATTTACTTCTGGGGTGCCTCGGTGGCTCAGCTCTTGATTTCGGCTCAGGTCATGATCTCAGGGTCATGAGATTGAGTCCTGTTTCTGGCTGTGTGCCATGGGTGGAACCTGCTTGGGATTGTCTCTCCCCCTCTCTCAAAAAAAAAAAGTACCCCTGTTTTGTTATTCAGCATTCTTACTTGGCGGTTTTTAATTTCTGTGTTCTTCAAGAGTGATAAGTTGGTTGCACCAAGTCAGCACATAAGCTTACCTACCAGTCTAACCATATTTAGATTATGAACATACATAGGAAGGAAATATACATAGGAAACTGTTTACTTAAAATGTAAACTCTGGAGTCTGATTATAAACATTCTAAATGTTAGAGCCATAATGTCCTTTTCTAAGCTGTGTTCTATCAGTCTCTTATATAATCTTTATATACCCAGCCACAGTGGTCAACTGGTTAATCCCTGTCACACATATTTCCTGTCTCTGTCTTTTTTTTTCCCCTACCATGTCCATGTCTTGTTCTTCTGTTTTCTCCTGTATTACAGTCGTACTCCTATCTAAGGCTTTTGTCTAGTGCCATGTCAGTGAATCATTTCCCAGCTCTGCCCTCATTCTGGTCCCCCAGCAGAACATGATCTTTCCCTCTCCTGAACTTCGAACATCTCTTGTATATTTGTCACATTCCACCTAAAATTTATTTATTTTTTTTGAAGATTTATTTCTTTAGAGAGAGGGTATGTGAACGTGCTGAGCGGGGGTGAAGCATAGAAAGGGACGGAAAGGGAAAGGGGAAGAATCTCAAGCAGACTCCGTGCTGAGCGTGGAACCTGATGCAGGGCTTGATCCCACAACCGTGAGATCATGACCTGAGCCGAAACCAAGGGTCGGGCACTTAACTGACTGAGCCACCCAGGCACTCCCAATATTCCACCTAAAATTTAAATACTGGTAGTATTCTCTCATTCTTACCTTTGCCTTCTCCACAGCATTTAACACAGGATGTTGAATAGAGTAGATACACAGTCATTACTAAATTTAAGGGAATTTTTGTTTACTGTGGTGCTCCATAATGAATAATTTATAATCTGATAGATATTTCAAAAACAATGCTTACATTTCCTAATGAAATTCTTCTCTTTTTAATTGGTTGTTCCTAATCTTTCTCATTCCTTCTTTCCATATTCCAGTTTCCTATTTTTTTCTCCTCTGCCACATTCCTAGCCTGTCAGCATTTTTCTTCATGGGCTCAGCCCCATTGTAGAAAGAGTTCATTGGTTCCCATCTTTATTCTCTTATTTATTCCTTTAATGCTCACTTAAAAATTTCTTGCTGTGTAATAGTAGTCATGAATGCAAGTGTACGTGTGGTCCTTCCATTATTTGAGAACACAGATGCATAAGTAGATAAATTGCCTAATACAACTAATGATCATAGAGAAGCAGCATTAGAAAGTACACAGACCCCTCAGTGTCAGACCCAGTTTGAATTCCACATCAGTATGGAGCAGTGAAAAAATTTCTCTCTCTTTGAGCTTCATTTGTCTTGACTGTAAAACAGGGATAATAATTTCTTCAGAACAGGATTGTTGTACAGTTTAGAGTAATATAATGTGTGTGTCATGCCCCAGCAGGTATTAGGCATCAGAGGTAGCTACTGAGTGTAGTTTGTCATTGTTATTCTGATTCAGGAGCTTTAGGGAGATTGCACAGAGGAAGTGACAATCTGAACATTCAAAATCTGTTCTTTGTTTCCCATCTACTGGGCAGGTTAATGGGCATATCTGAATCAGAATAGTTTGGGAAGTAGGTATCAGAAGCATGCCTGGGCAGTACGTGGTGGGTATTACCATGATTGGAATGAGATTTTTTGGTTTTGGGGGTTTTTTTGTTTTTGTTTTTTTAAAGCAATTCAGCAATCTGTTTATCTCTAGTGGAATTTGATCCTGAAGGGTCAAATGTGTATGTTTTTCAGGTAGTTCTTCCAACATTCATTCTTGAAAGAAGATCTCTTTTAGAAATGTATGCAGACTTTTTTGCACATCCGGACCTGTTTGTGAGGTATTTGACTGAACACCGTAGTTTCCAATTTTTAAAATGTTACTCAGTAACTTTCTGTTTGTACAGGATAGATGGATTCCTTTTTTCCTTTTTACCTTTCAGACATTTCTGAGAAAAGGCATTATTTTGTTTATATTAGATGCCTGTTTGCTTAGATTATATGGTGGTGATGTTGTCAGGCAATCAAGTTAGACGCTAAAAAATCTTGAGAGCCCATTAATAGGTAGCCAGTATTTATAGAGCCAAGGCTGGAGCTTATTTGATGCAGGGATTGGTAATCACTGCTTTTACTATATCCTGACGAAATTCAGTTATCTGAATTTAGCAATCCTTTCTAAAGCACCTGGTGTTTGCCAGGAAAGAAAAAGTCAGTGTCTGCCCTTGAGGAGCTTACAGTCTAGTGCCCAGATTACAGACTGACTCATAACTTTTAAATATTAGCTTGCAATAGTAGATATATGTGCAAAGGGGAAAGTAAAGTTGGCACTGATTTACAACGAGGCGAGTTCACATTGCTTTTCAGTGGGAGCAGGAAATTTTTCTTTATAGCTGGGTGTTATAATCCATCTTCTCTGATTGCATTGCTTGGCCTTGGACCGTGGTTTACTGGAGCCAGATACATTTCACTTTGAGGTTTCATGATGGGTGGACACATTGGCTGACACTGGTATACATTTGACCCTCGAACAATGTGGGGCTTTGGGATGCTTACCTCCCATGTAGTCAAAAATCTGTACTTTTGACTCCCCAAAAACATCACTAATAATAGCCTGCTAGAAGCCTTGCTGATAACACAAACAATATTAACATATTCTTGTATGTTACATGTGTTATATGTTGTATTCTTACAATAAAGTAAGCTAGAGAAAACATTAAAATCATAAGGAAAAATACATTCACAGTGCTTTACTGTATTTTATCAAAAAGTATCCACATGTAAGAGGAACCACATAGTTTAAACCCGTGTTATTCAAGGGTTAACTGTATACATTTATCAAATTCATCGACCCAAACACTTAAGACTAATGTGTTTAATCATTTATGTTATATCTCAGTTTTAAAATCTCTTGGTCCTGGGTCCTCTCTCCCTGGCTTACGGTGGACCATGCCAAGGAGTGCAGCATCAGCGTGTGTCCTGTCAGAAAGCAAGACATTAAATTTTGTCTTTCTGCCTTGCAGCATTAGTGACCAGAAGGATGCCAGAGATCGAATGGTTCAGGTTGTGAAATGGTACCTCTCTGCCTTTCACGCAGGAAGGAAAGGATCGGTTGCCAAAAAGCCATACAACCCCATTTTAGGGGAAATCTTCCAGTGTCACTGGACATTGCCAAATGATACTGAAGAGAACGCAGTGAGTTCTTTACTGATGTTTTTAGTGATCTTAAATTGCATACTGATTCATTTTATTTGGGGGCAGATAATAATGGTAAAGATAGTAATCAAAAGATGGTCAGCACCCACAGAAGAACAGTGTTGTTGGGTCAGCATACTCCAGATATAGTGAGCAGGGAAGGAGTGGCATGAGATGAGATTCAGAGATCAGGTAATGCATGGCCTTGTGGGCCATAATAGTAACTTTGTGGCTTATCAAGATTGCATTTTTGTTTTAAAAAGATCACTGTAATGATTTTATGAAAAATAAATCAGAAAGGGGCAAAAATAGAAGCAAGGAGACCACTGAGGAAGTTTTGGCATTATTCCAGAGAGACATGGTTGATTCAAGCTATACTGTGGAGGTGGTACTTATAGGTGGACTGGGGAGGTAAAAGAAAGGCGACAGAGATGAACGCTGCATGTGGGCTTCAGCAATTGGTTGATGCCATTTACAGAAAAGGAAAAAAATTAGATTTGGGGAAGGAAAAATCAAGAACTCTAATTTGAAATATAAAGTATGAGTTATACATGTAAATGGAGTTGCCAAGTAGGGAGTCAGAATTTTAAGAGTCTGGAGTTAAAGGGAGAGGTTTAGGATAGAAATGGGGCTTTTAGAGATTTTAATATATTTAGATGGCATTTATCGGAATTAGGTGAACTTACCTAGTAAGACAGCATAGCTAGAAAAGAGTAGATATCCAGACCTGAATCCCCAGGGCCCCAACATCTAGAGATTGGTTTGAGAAAGATGACCGAGAAGAAAGACTCAAGCAGATGTAAAGAGGCCCTAGCCCACAGTGCCTGGCACATAATAGCCTCTGAGCACACCATGAAATCTCCGTCTCTCCCCCTTTCCATGTAATTCATTACATGTGGTCCTTACTGAAGACAGAGGCAGTGTAATGTGTCTGTTCTTACTCATTTGGCGGACATTGATAAGTGACTGTCGTCTGTGCCACGCCTGGCTCTGGGTCAGGCAACTGATGCTTGCCTTCAAGGATGTCTTAGGGAGGTCTAGTCAAGGGAGACGGACACAAAGCTGTAATTCTAGTAGTGAAATTAAGTGCCATAATAAAAGTATGTATAAGGTGGTTTGGGTGTGTGGAGGAGAGAACAGTTAACCACCTTGGGAGGCAGAGACTCCAATTGTTAGATTATCCACAGTGTCACTTGTGTTTGCACATCAAAAGAAAATGTTATATTTGCTTACAGGAGCTAGTTTCAGAAGGACCAGTTCCCTGGGTTTCCAAAAACTGTGTGACATTCGTGGCTGAACAGGTTTCCCATCATCCACCCAGTAAGTTACAGAGCTCCTTTGCACCATCCATTCTCAAACTCTTCTGTCTAAAGAGGGTCGTTAAAAGCTCCATAGCTGGGGCACCTGGGTGGCTCAGTTGGTAGAGCACGCAACTCTTGATCTCAGGGTTGGGCATGGACCTACTTTAAAAAAACAATAAAAAAACAAAAGCTCCATAGCTGATTTCACTATAGTATTGGTTTTATGGCTGCCTCTGTCTTTCTAACCTTATGAAGATTGGTTCCTCCTACCTGTCTCTTTCTTGTGTAAGTGCCAAAGATTCTATTCATTCCACTGATTGTGTAAAAAGCAGGGATGTGGGAAACTAACTTGTCATCCTTCTAAAGTCATCTTATACATAATGAGCTGTGCTAAAGACTCCAGCAATTTTGAGAGTTTATATAAATAAGATGTAGTCTCTACACAGTATATTCCTGACATAGTGGAGAGAATGCATATCCTTAATGTCTTATTTGCTCAATGTTAAGACTGGAAATACTGGATGGGCCCAGGTTGGGGCTGGGGCAAGAACATGCTTGCTGACCAGAAGATTTTAAGCCTCCAGGATTGCTACAGCCTCATGGTTCAGGGAAGTTCCTGCCTGTGTGGCCCTAAGTGGTGCTTGCATTGGGAGAAACAGTATAAAAGGCAGTTACGTACTTCCTGGCCTCATTTGAGGCTGTTCTTTGAGGGACACAAGGATTTTCCCCATGACGCCTGTTCTTTCTCCAGGTTGAGTTGGAGTGGTGACTCTAGCTATGTACTGCACTAATTGAAAATTTCTGTTCAGTTTCAGCCTTTTATGCTGAGTGTTTTAACAAGAAGATACAATTCAATGCTCATATCTGGACCAAGTCAAAATTCCTTGGCATGTCGATTGGGGTGCACAACATCGGGCAGGGTAAGTCTCTGGGCATGGGGTAGACTAGAGTGTTAATAGAATTTTATTCTAATATGTGCTGGACCCTTGTCTAGTGAGGGGAAATGGCACCAAGAAAGCCAGACTGGATGTCATTGTTTGCATATAAGCATGTGTATTGGGGATGAGAACAGAGGTGGGAGGGTGCAAGATTGATTTTCCTTAAATTGAATGGAGTATCCTGGAGTATCCATCAATCAGACGATAAAGTCTTCTGGCCAGTTGACACTGCTCATCAGAGATTCTATCCCTTCTCTCTACAGGCTGCGTCTCATGTCTAGATTATGATGAACATTATATTCTCACATTCCCCAATGGTTATGGAAGGCAAGTAGAGCTGTGTCCATTTCCTCTGATCAGCTGGCAGCAGAGCCTGCTGTTCCTTAAGCTACACCCCTCCTTTCTGTCCTCTGAACTGTCAGCCTTACCTGCACTTTTTTTTTTTTGCAGGTCTATCCTCACAGTGCCCTGGGTGGAACTAGGCGGAGAATGCAACATCAATTGTTCCAAAACTGGCTATAGTGCAAATATCGTCTTCCACACTAAACCTTTCTATGGGGGCAAGAAGCACAGAATTACTGCTGAGATTTTGTAGGTATTTTGTTTTTCTGCTTCAGTTCTCTTTTGCTTCTCTGAAATACTTTTGTCTTGAACTGTAACTTTTATTAGGAATTGACTGTTTTAATGGTTTTGTTTGTAAACTTGTTTCACATCCTGTATGTTCTGTTTCTTCCTAAAATCCCATATCAGAAGGAGACCTAAAATCTGGGTTCAGAACAGAAGTCAGTCAGTCATTGATTGATGGGAGTTCCTTCCTAGGAGCCTGAGAGGAGTCTTCCCAGATCGCCCAGCTAATGCAGATCATGGATTCCTGACTCAGTTGAAGCCTGGGCTAGTCTGTACAGTAGACACTATGATGATTCCCACTGTAATGTCTCCCAAATCCTCAGTCCTTTTTTCTATGCCTTTGCTAGGGAAAAACAGTAACCATCACATCTTGGCTTGGTTTCGTCTAGAGTCAGATGAAGACAACTGTGCTTTCTCAGTAACAGTCAGTTGGGTGGATTCAGAATCCGCCTGGAAGAGGAAAATCTGCAGGACTTTTGTCTTTCCTGAGAGGCCTTGTTGAGAACAGTGTTACAGATGGAAGATACATGACTGATTAACCAGTTTTCCAGGGAAATAATTGGGATGACATAATTAGCATCCAAAAAAATCTTGAGCGGGAAGGACCATGAACACATGATGAAGTTTACTAAAGATCAGTGTAAAATCTAAAAAATTACTGCAGGGGCGCCTGGGTGGCTCAGTTGGTTAAGCGACTGCCTTCGGCTCAGGTCATGATCCTGGAGTCCCTGGATCGAGTCCCGCATCGGGCTCCCTGCTCGGCAAGGAGCCTCCTTCTCCCTCTGACCCTCCCCCCCCCTCATGTGCTCTCTCTCTCTCATTCTCTCTGTCTCAAATAAATAAATAAAATCTTTAAAAATAAATAAATAAATAAAATAAATAAGTAAATAAAAAATTACTGCAATCAGAGGATATGGGCAGAGCTCAGCGAGCAGCACAAGTCACCACTGGAATGCATCTGCACCCCCAAAATAGCAGGTGTTGGAAATCGGGATGTCCAGAACAAAGACATGGGTGGGCCTGCTTCTCAGTGTTCCTTTGAGGTAACCAGCACCAGTAAGAGCTGCTAGCTCAGCAGAATCTTCTGCCAGTAATAGCCATATATAGTAGAAAGACTACCCTCAGAGTTGGGAACTGAAAAAGCACTTGGTAGACTCTTCAAATAAGGGATCTGAGCATGAGATGAAGGATTGTACTAGCTGAGTGGCTGTCAAAAGTTTTTGGTTTCTGGACTCCTTTACACTTAAAAATTACTAAGAGCCCCAAAGTGCTTTTGTCCTACATCAGATAATATCCATTGATATTTCTTACATTAGAAATTAAGACGAGATTTTTTTTTTTAAGCTTTTATTTGACAGAGACAGTGAGAGAGGGAACACAAGTAGGGGGAGTGGGAAAGAAGAAGCAGGCCTCCCGCCAAGCAGGGAGCCTGATGTGGGGCTCGATCCCAGGACCTTGAGCCAAAGGCAGACGCTTAATGACTGAGCCACCCAGGTGCCCCAAGATTTTAAAATATTTATAAATAGGGGTGCCTGGGTAGCTTCGTTGGTTAAACATCCGACTCTTGATTTGGGCTCATGTCATGATCTCAGGGTTGTGGGATTAAGCCCCACATAAGGCTCTGCGCTCAGTGTGGAGTCTGCTTAAGATTTTCTTCCCCGGGCGCCTGGGTGGCTCAGATGGTTAAGCGTCTGCCTTCGGCTCAGGTCATGATCCCAGAGTCCTGGGTTCGAGCCCCGCATCGGGCTCCCTGCTCAGCGGGGAGCCTGCTTCTCCCTCTGCCTCTCTCTCTCTGTCTTATGAATAAATAAAATCTTCAAAAAAAAAAAAAATTTTCTTTCCCTCTGCCCCTCCCCCTGCTTGCACACACACACGTTCTCTTGTAAATAAATAAATCTTTAAAATATTCATTTACAAAGGACAATAGCATTTTTATGAACAAGAAGAAACTTTTCCAAAACTTGCCTTTAAAACATTTTTGAGAGGAGAGGCATAGTACATTTTCTGAATTTTGCAAATCTCTGATACAATTAATAGAAGACAGTTGGATTCTCCTACTTGTCAGTCTCTTGCGTAGCGTCTGGGAAACACTGTACACTTGTGGGAAAAAGAGGGTGAAAAAGGCAAGTAATGTCTTAATATGATGAAAATAGTTTTGACCTGAGAATCTTGGGAACCCTCAGGAGTCCCCACCATACTTTGAGAAGCACTGCACAATGACTTCGTAAACGTGGGATTCTACCATTTTTCTTCCCTGTTGTCCCCCTTCTCCTAAAGCCCCTAAATCATAGAGGAAACTTGTTTTAGTCCCATGATGACAGCTTGCATCCTACCCTGTGTATTTTTCTATTTCTGACCTCTTTTATAGCCTCCTCCTATGTTTACACCTTACCCTTCCTAACCTGTTCTTTGCTGTGATGCTTAACTTCCCAAATTTCATACCTGCCATACATACCATTGTCATGTCCAAGTAGAGGCCTGTTGGGGTTTTTTTTTTTTTTTAAGATTTTATTTATTTATTTGAGACAGAGAGAATGAGAGAGACAGAGAGCACATGAGAGGGGGAAGGGTCAGAGGGAGAAGCAGGCCCCCTGCTGAGCAGGGAGCCCGATGTGGGACTCGATCCTGGGACTCCAGGATCATGACCTGAGCCGAAGGCAGTCGCTTAACCAACTGAGCCACCCAGGCGCCCGCCTGTTGGCGTTTTTGAGGAAAGGATCCTTCCTCAGGAAAAGAGGTCAAACTGTTTGACCTTAGGACCTCAGGTACTTTGGACTGTTTGACCTCAGGATCCTTCCTCAGGATGAAAAGCCTGGTCTCCAGTGTTAATCCTTAAGTGAGACCTTCTCTGACCTTCATTTCAACACTTTTGCCCTTGATCTCCATTGCTGACCTTAACTCCCCATAGCACTTACCACCCAGAATCTCAGTGGCGAGGTCTCCACAACTAGGCTGCGAACAGCTTGAGGGCAGGGACCATCCCTCATCTTTTGTGGCCCCAGTACTCCCAGCACAGGGCTCGCTTGCTCATCTCCTATCCCCTATTCATGGGATCTTGAGTTCTAAATTAGCATCTTGTTTAGGGGCCTCATTTTTTTTTTTTAAAGATTTTATTTATTTATTTGAGAGAGAGAGAGAATGAGAGACAGCACGAGAGGGAAGAGGGTCAGAGGGAGCAGCAGACCCCCTGCCGAGCAGGGAGCCCGATGTGGGACTCGATCCCGGGACTCCAGGATCACGACCTGAGCCGAAGGCAGTCGCTTAACCAACTGAGCCACCCAGGCGCCCTAGGGGCCTCATTCTTAAGAGTTGGCTCAGGGAAATCCATTTCCACTAAGCTGCTTTTACCCCGAGACTTCACAGTTGCTCTTCCATGTTCTGCTCCGACTGGATTCTTCGGTAGTTATCAACTTAAGACTAACAGAAATGTTTCCTTTTCTATTTAGTTCTCCAAATGACAAGAAGTCTTTTTGCTCAGTTGAAGGGGAATGGAATGGTGTAATGTATGCAAAATATGCAACAGGGGTAAGAAGCTATATTTTACACTTACTTTAGGCTACATTAAATTGTAGCCTTTGATCCAGAAATTTAAATACCAAGGCCAACTCTAATGCCATCTCTTCAGGGAAATCCTTTTCTTTCCCCCACCCACTTCCCCAGTAGTACAGTGAGTTTTATTTTCCCCTCTCCTCTCAGAACACTCAGTATATGTAAAAAAAAATGTTAATGCTTGGCATATAGTAAATATCCAGTAAATGACAGCTATATCATTAGAATGGGTGGTATGTTTATAAAATTAAGTGCTAAACTAATTTGTTTGTATATACAACTTGACTTTTTATAAGAAATGTATTTAGTGCCTGGCACCATGGATTCAGAAATGAGTAAGATAGTCCTTGATCTCAAGAAACTTGCAAACAGTACCTAATTAAAGTAGGAGGAAGGTGGTATGGGATTAACAGGAGGAGCCAACGAACTGGATTTTGGACTTGGAGAATTTGAAATGTAAAAAGCACTTCAGCATTTAGCATTAGAATTAGTTTATGGGTCTAATTTCATAAGAGATTAATATTGAGCATATAGCACATAGCCACATTGAAAACCTCTGTTGAGTTTCTACCAAGACTTAAGATACACCACTATATTTTAAGCTGAAGGTAGCTGAAGGTAGCATATGAAACTCACTGTACATCCTATTCCTATGTGGGATTTGACTATTAAATCTGTTAAACGTTTCTGGGGAGAGTTGACTTTTCCTCCCAGAACAGTTTGAACAATAAAATATCTACCTACCTCTTATTTTCTAGGAAAATGCAGTTTTTATAGATACCAAGAAGTTGCCTATAATTAAGAAGAAAGTGAGGAAGTTGGAAGATCAGAACGAGTATGAATCCCGCTGGTAAGAGGACTTTGCTAGAGCTATTGTGGCGATGTCCTTGCTAATGGCTAGGCAAAGGCAGGGCTGGGTTTTGGAGACACAACAGCAGAGTATAACACAGCACAGACTAATTCTGAATACCTGGGTTCATATGGAGCTCCACCACTTACTAGCTTTTTAACCATGACTATAAGCTAGCCTCTCTTTGCCTTCTTTCCTAAAATGGGAACTACCTCAGAGTTGATGTGAGGACTGAATGAGATAAACACGTAGTATATATATGATGCTTGGGATATAAGTATTGTGTGCAGACTTATCACCATCTTTGTGGTTTATAAGAGAAGGCAGTGAGGTTCCCAAAAGACCCTCAGGTCTTTTGTTGCAAAAAACTTAAAAAAAATTTCATCCCGAAGTATTTCAGTATATATCTCTAAAGTGACTTAAAAACCACTAGCCACAATATCACACTTTGAAAAAACAAATCCTTGGGGCACCTGGGTGGCTCAGTCGTTAAGTGTCTGCCTTAGGCTCAGGTCAGGATCCCAGGGTCCTGGGATCCAGCCCCACATCGGGCTCTCTGCTCAGCGAGCAGCCTGCTTCTCCCTCTCCCACTCCCCCTGCTTGTCTTGTTCCCTCTCTTGCTGTGTCAAATAGAATCTTAAAAAAAAAAGGGCGCCTGGGTGGCTCAGTTGGTTAAGCGACTGCCTTCGGCTCAGGTCATGATCCTGGAGTCCCGGGATCGAGTCCCACATCGGGCTCCCTGCTCAGCGGGGGGTCTGCTTCTCCCTCTGACCCTCTTCCCTCTCGTGCTCTGTCTCTCATTCTCTCTCTCTCAAATAAATAAATAAAATCTTAAAAAAAAAAAAAATCCTTAATATCATCAAATATCTAGTTGGTATTCAATTTTCCAGTGGTTTCAAACATATTTTTCCTTTCCCATTTGCTACAGTAAAATCAGGATCTATCCGTGGTATGAGAATCACACACTGAAGTTCTTTGTTTAGCATATTAGTGCATTTAAGTGAAGGAAGAGGATCTTACAAATGATTACCCAACTGTTGTCTCTAACTTGTTAACAGTCTGCTTGCCTGGACTGCCTGCTCGTATTTATAAGTGGAAATCTATAGAAATTTGTGCTCTGCTCCTCACCACAGGGGGATCTTAAGCATGGCCACTTCTCTGGTCCCTAGGTGTCTTCCCTTGTAAAGTGACACTAGACTTACCTAGTTATCATCTTCCAGGCCTTGAGAAGAAGCCACATCTCTTACCCCCATAAGTCTCTGCAGTTTACCTCTTGACCCTTATTCTCTTGGTTCAGAGTGTTTCTCCAGATTTCATTTTTCAAGGGAGTTTTTCTGAAATGGCACTTCTTTCCCCTGATCTAACCCTTCTGGTTTATAATAAAGGAAACTCACACCCTAGAAAGGTGAATGATGAACCCCCAAAGTTGCATAGCTAGCTAGAGATAGAGCCAAAAGTAAAATCCCAGATTTCAGTTGTGTTCTTTTTTCCCTGTTGTCTGTACCATATATCTAGCTTTCTGCCCATCCTTTATTTTCTTCCTTTGACACTAGCAGTGGAATCTTCTGAGTCCATTTCTCTGTCCTTTATTCCATTGCCTTGGTACCACTTTTAGGAGATTCAGTCTGTGAACTACACTTAAAACCGTTTGACTTTACACTTTCATTATGATATATTCAGTCAGGCTCTAGACTTTCAGTCTCAAGTTTGCTAACTCCTCTGTCCATCTAGTACTCAGGGCCTTGACTTCTTTTCTTTAGCCTTTGGAAGGATGTCACTTTCAACTTAAAAATCAGAGACATTGATGCAGCAACCGAAGCCAAGCATAGACTTGAAGAAAGACAAAGAGCAGAAGCTCGGGAAAGGAAGGAGAAGGAAATTCAATGGGAGACAAGGGTAAGCTTGATTGGGGAGCCGGCCCCAAACCTACCAGCTGCTATTCCCCCTGAACTCTGAGCTGTAAGTCATTCATTCATTTCAGTGAATGCTGAAGTAGTGAACCACTTTTAAATAAGCATAGTGATGAACAGGGTGAGCCCTGGTCCCTGCCTGAAACTCACTTTAGTGTAATGAGGGGGAGAAGACATAGAATAATAAAAAGTATGATATTATTTGTAGACATACAAAGCAAGTGAGTAACTGAATTCTCCCCCTTTCTTTTACAGTTATTTCATGAGGATGGAGAATGTTGGGTTTACGATGAACCATTACTGAAACGTCTTGGTGCTGCCAAGCATTAGGTTGGGAAATGCAAAGTTTACATCTGACGACCAGGGCAATAGGCATAATTAAGCAACAATCCTCCTTTGGGAGAACCTATTCACTCCCTTCTTATTGCAGTGGTTCCTATCTCAGGGATACTGGACTTTCTGATGCAGATGAACAATTAAAGCGAGAAAAGCTTCCCTTTTTTCCTTTTCTGTGGCAGTTACAATTTTGACTTCAGTCCTGAGAAAAACTTCAGGTTTTGAAAACAAGATGATCTGCTTTTTTCCCCAAACCCCATGCCTTGAAAAGCATTTATAAATCCCGGTCTTAAACCTTGCACACCTAGTACGGCTGTTAAGATATACATACACACACACACACATATATATATACACACACACACACACACACATATAGACCTGATGCCAGATTTTTCATACTCCATCTACTGTAAATATTGGTTCCTCTTAGTTGTTTTAGAAACTTAGTGCAATGTATTAAAATCAAGTGTTAGGAAATTTCATGCCCTCACCTATAACTTTTGTTTTGGAATTGGACTATTATTAAATTGTATCTAACTGGACTATATTTAATTATACTCAGTGCTTCTTAAGGCTTCATAAAGTAATTTTTCCAAATTTTTTTTAATGTGTTTCTTTTATTATCTGGCAACCTTGAATCCAGGAGCTAAGTCGCTTTACACAAGGACTTTCCTAAAACAATGGAGGGTCCATCCTTTTTCTCAACCCTCCCTTATACTCTGTGTTTAGCCCCACCATGCTATTCTATTCTCCAGAGTTCCTTGAACTCTCATATAGCACACGTAGGGCTCCCAACATTTTATCCAAAAATATTTTATTGCCTTAGAGGGTTTAGGAAGAGGGTTTTAGATCCCCACCCCACACTGAAACGAACAAAAAAGAATGCCACAGCACCAAATGGCTCATTCTGTAGGGCATTACAGAACTATCATGTATCTTTATTTAAAAGTACATTAAACACACACACACACACACACACGTATTAGCACCTAGCATTTAGGCACTAAGACATCAGTTACATAGGGCCTCTCAAGGTTCTTCATGTGGGAACCAGGACAGGCCAGGGCTTGTCAAACTGTTCCTGCAAGCTTTTTGGTAACTTGGCACACCCTGCTACTTTCTATCATCTGCCAGCCACTACAGTAACTCTTGGTTTGTGCTCTGTGAGAGCTGAGTGAGAGAAGAGAACAGAAAAGGACCCAACCCCTAACTCTAGCCCTACTTCTGATATCCTCAACACGGAAGCAATGACAACCCATGTTTGACCACTCCAAAGCTGAGGACCAACAAGACTTGTACCCTGGTTCTAGCATAAATGCCAGCTCAGGCATCTCTGCTTTTCTTGTCCTCAGGCCTGCCTGGAGAGAGGAAACACTGGCAATGTGTTAGTCACAATGTGGGGGGTAGGAGGAGTATAAATCAAATTCTATGATAGTGCAAAAATTCTATGGCACTAGTAGTAGTGTAACTTCATAAAATACAAACACATTTTTAAATACACAGTGCTTCAGGCCGACAAGACTGCAGTTTATTTGACTATTTTATGGTAGGGGAGAAGGTTAAGTGTTGATGTGAAAGCCCTGATATCAGTAATGGGGATGGTAGAATCTACCAGCAGAGGAGAGGATGGCAAGTAGGTCAGCTGCATCACTTCACAAGAAGAGTTTGAATCCTCACCAGAAGGGGAACCATCCTCTTCTAGCTCATACTTCCCAAATCCAACAACCTGAAAGAAGCCAAAGACTTGAGGTGAGAAATATGCTGACCAGATATGGGCAAAGACCTGTTAGAATTTCTAGTCCCAATCCAAACTCGGGGGGTGGTAACTGGGCTAAATGACTGCTCTGGAAAGGACAGAGCTACAGCTTAGTTCACCATACTCACGTGAACGCTGAGCATTTTACTTCCTGGTCCTCTGTGAGCCTTGAACCAGTCGACTAGGTCGGATTTGGAGAATGACTTCAGTGCTTCAATCTTACAGGGGAAACGGAATACAGGAAAAAAAGAAAGCTATAAAAGACAAGCAGTACATTTTCTAAAAAGGTCATTATTTAACAAACACACACCGTAGGCTAGAACTCTTTGGTTCTGCTTAGCATCTGACCATATCATTTTATTCTTCCAGGTTTCAGGTTGCCCTCAACGTTTTGCACCAGAGAAGGATGAAAATAAGCCTCTGTGACACACCTTTGTGTGTTTCATAGCAATAGTTAACCCTGGCAAATAAGAAAGGGTAGTAGACGCTGTAATTACAGCTGAGTAGTACACACGGAGCCAAAACCCACCATCATCTTAGTGTCATACCTCGAGTGCATGCTAAGGGATACTCTGGCCTGAGAAAATACAGTAACAATTGAAACAGATGAAGAGAAGTTTGTCTTCTAATAGGAAAACTGGAGCACCTTATGAGCTGGGCTGAAACCTCTTGTTAAATGACCCTTTTGCTTCAGTGTCCTTTTGTTAATTTACCCCATAGGGTTATATTATCAAAGAGTGTTAGACTGCAGGTCCCAGAGCTCTTTTTGTAGGTTTTATTACTTTGGGCTAAAAGCGGTCAAAAAGACCTAACACCCAGAATTAATAAAGCTGGAATTCCATAAAGACCAGAAGTTCTCAATTTTCTTTAAATAGCAGAAACCTTTTTTCCTCCACAAATCCTGTACTGAGCCTCAATATAAATACAAAATATAAAACAATTGTGTTACACAAAAACAGTACCAATACAAAAATGGATCAGCTCTCTTCCACACAGAATTGATTTGCTTGGGATTGTGACTCAAAATCAGGAGTCCTGGTCAGGGCTCTAATACTCAAAACTGTGTTACTACTACCTCATGGGCAAGGCGATCAAAGAGATACTGCTGTGTCACCACTTCGTTCCAGTTCCTATCCACCTCCTCCCCAAGGTGGGTATCCTCGCATTCCTTCAGCTTGATCAGAGCTGTGACCTATTCCACCAAAGAGAGAGACCCTCAGGTATAGCATCACCCCAGTGGCCCCAGAACACACTTGACCCTGTTTGTTCTGGTCTGTGACAGACCTGCTACGATCCCTTCACTTGGGACCTGCCAGCAGGATGGGGAGGGATGAAGCTAGGAAGACATTTTGGTCACGTTAACGTGGGGCTACAAAACTCAAAAACTGGCCAAAGGAACAAAAGACCAGGCCAGCACACTCACTTGGGTGTTGAATGCTTCCTCAGTGAGGTTCTCGATCTTCTCCTCAAAGCTAGAAAGAAACTCTTCTATCTTCTTATCAACAATTTCAGAACTGAAACCAAACATCTTCAATTAAAAGTCAGCAGAGGGCAACAGTTCTTTCTGCCCACAGGTCCTGTCCCCATGCTTTACTAAAACCACCACTTTGCACCAAAAAAAAGGCAGAAACCTGGTCTCAAGCAGAATGCAAAGGAGAAAAAGAGCTAAGGCATGTTTCTAAGAAAGAGACTGAAGTATTTCCTTCCAGGCCTCAGTACCCTTCCCCTAAGCTGAGTGAGAGAAGAGAACAGAAAAGGACCCAACCCCTAACTCTAGCCCTACTTCTGATATCCTCAACACGGAAGCAATGACAACCCATGTTTGACCACTCCAAAGCTGAGGACCAACAAGACTTGTACCCTGGTTCTAGCATAAATGCCAGGTCAGGCATCTCTGCTTTTCTTGTCCTCAGGCCTGCCTGGAGAGAGGAAACACTGGCAAGCCCTGCACAGTGACCACAGGACACCAAAGGACTTGAGTTAAGCCCCCTAGGACCACTGGAACCATTACTGATCCATCCTGGATCAAGCCATCTATGACCCACCCTCCCTCCCCCACCCCCACCCCCCCCCCCCCCCACAGTTGTGATTAAGGTAAGCAAACCCTATTGGGTCAGAGTTGCCTGAGGTTTAAGGAAGCACCGACAAACCCCCACTCTCCAGGCCAAGAATAATAATAGTTGGGCCCATCTACTCACTTGTATTTAGTTGCCTGAGTCCCCACGGTGACAGAGAATCCTAGAATCCCAGATGTGTTCCTACAGGTAGGGTAAACATGGTACCTACAGCCAGAATGAAAAGTTCTGTGAACTCAGGTAGTCCCCAGGGCCCTGCCCTCAGAAACTACAGGTGAGTGGGAAGGGTTTCTGCACATCCTAATTGGACCTGGAGGTCCTGAAAGAAAATCCACAAACGTGTATGCATCTACTTCATTCTCAGGTTAGGGTGTCCACCCCTCTCCTGAACTGAGGACTACACACTAGTTTTTTTTCCTTATCTTTGGAACTTGACCAAACTAAAAACCTGATCATAGTCCAAGATGCAGATTCTAGAAGTTTTGACCAGTCAGTATGACTCTAAAGCATGGAAGGACCAGCGAGCTCTGAGAGGCTGCTCAGTCAGGATATCTGATAAAACTCAGCCTGCAAAGTAAGCCCCAGACCTTTATTTGAGCTCAGTGCTCTTTGCCAGCAGACTTACCCAAGGGTCTGCTTGGTTCGAAGGAAGTCAAAACAAGGCTCTTCCATGTGCATCTGTAATTCAACATACTACCCATCAGCCCAACTCCTCCCAGCAGAGAAACCTCCATTTCTAACCCCCAAGTGTTCCACATAACCCCAAAGTCCAGCCTCCCTTACTGCCTTCTTCCTAAATTGCCCAGGCGCCCTGTCCATGCTCATACCGGGTGAGAATACTAAAAACCATCTCACCTACCAAACAGGCCTCTGACCCCTCCCAAGTCCCTAGCTCCCAGGCAGAAAGGCCAGTCCTCACAGTGGGTCAAGGGTTCCTGAACACATCAACTCTCCTTTATTACAGCTTACCACAAGCAGCTCCATAAGAGTGTATTCTTTCAGACTCCTGGCACCTGACTGAAAGGAGAGGTTGGTCAGACCAACTGAAAATCCAACAGCTTACAGGACTTTTAAAAAATTCTTGGCAACCATTTATTCAGGTATCCATCCCATTCTTCTCTTCCCCCAAGAGAGCTGATCACACCCTCTATTGCCATACTTTGAACAATTTTGTTGATGCATCTGCCTTCCCACTTAGACTGCCTGTGAGGACAGAAATCACACTTGATCATTTGTATTCTTGGCCCTTGCACAGGACTGCAGGCCGACATGGAGGTGAGTCTAACAATACCCAACCTGTCAGCTCCTGCCCAAAGGACCCGAAGGACAAAACCTAAAGTCAAGTACTTGCAGTTCAAGGTCCTAAGGAGAAGAGCAGGAAATATTTGGGATCAATGAAGGGTATGTGGACCGATTCCTCAGATAGAAAGGGTATGAATAGAAGCTTCCAAGGCCACACACAGGGACCCAAACCAGTCAACAAGAGAAATACCTAAGAGGCAGATACCACACTTGGGAGACCACACCCTGGCTCTCCTGGAGAGTAGCAAAATAATGCAGTTAGAATGAAACAGAGCAGGAGGCCAGCAAGCAAGGATGCTGCTAGTACATCCCACAGTCAGGCTCTTGTAGGCTCCTCTAACAGACTCATTTCTGTTCCTTCCCACTTCACTAGAGGAGGAGGCTAAAAGCCTGTGTGCCCCCCGAGTCCTGTTTAAAGGAGATATCCTGTTCAAAATGCTCTCTGGGAGGAAGGAAGTGGTTCCCTAAAGAAAGCTTGTTTTAGAAGCTAGTGCTAAGAGGTAATGGATAGAAAGCACCTCAACAGACAAGGTCTTACAGTATGAAATCTCACCTATAACAGGAAAAGTACTATAGATTTTGAGCAGCAGAAACACTGGAAATGTGGACAGGGCTAAGCAGGGCCAGGCCATATCATTTATGGAACTTTGGAGCCTGGTAGTCATTTCAGCTTCAAATAAGCTGAGAACAGGGCGCCTGGGTGGTTCAAGTTGGTTAAGCATCTGCCTTCGGCTCAGGTCGTGATCCCAGAGTCCTGGGATCGAGTCCTATATCGTGCTCCCTGCTCAGCGGGGAGTCTGCTTCTCCCTCTCCCTCTGCCCCACCCCCCTGCTCATGCACTCTCTCTCTCAAATAAATATAAAAAAAAAATCTTAAAAAAAATAAGCTGAGAAACTGGATAAAAGCAAACAAACTAAGTAACTATAGCCAAAGGGAGAGAGGCTCCACAGACAAGCAAGGTCTCTCCTACGGGAAGACTTAGGTCCAAGGCCAGAAACACAATAAAAGGACAAGGTGAGAGACAGTAAGGCCTGCCCAAAGCCCAGAACAGGCGGATCTTCACAGGGCCTGCCAGAGAAGTGACTTCCTCATGCAGGACACCCAGGAACCATAGCAGCAGCTCACTATAGGAGCCCCAGAGTTTAGGAAGTCTTGAGGTCAGTCTGGACAGGCACAGGTCCCCATTGTCCTAGAAGTAGGTGGGATTAACCACAAGCTATGGGCCAACAGAGATTGTTGCAAAACTCTTCCTTATTTTAAGCCCCATCCCACCTTTCTAGAATGGTGTGGAAAGAACACAGGATCTGAGGACACAAAGAAGAGATTCAAGCCCCAATTAGTATGACCTCAGGCAAGTAAGGGACTCTGGACCTCAGATTCACCATCAAAAGAGAGGTGATAAATCCTTTATCTCAGGTGCTTTGAAACTTTTAATTATGATTCTGGTAGTCATTCTGTTTGCTATATACTGATTGCTTGGCTGTTTACTTTTGTCTCTTTTTCAAAACTGTCTTTTTAACAAATGTCCTCCTGCTACTTGAGGTTTTGTCAGGGGAACACGTAGGAACTTCCAACCACTCTTCAGTCTCTGTCCCTCTGGACTAGTAGTTGAATGATTCAATGAAGCCCTGTGATTGAAAAAGGACCCATTTCGCTAACTGGAGCAATTTTTTTTTTTTTAATATTTTTTATTTATTTATTTGACAGAGAGAGACACAGTGAGAGAGGGAACGCAAGCAGGGGGAGTGGGAAAGGGAGAAGCAGGCCTCCCGCAGAGCGGGGAGCCCGATGCAGGGCTCGATCCCAGGACCTGGGGATCATGACCTGAGCCTAAGGCAGACGCCTAACGACTGAGCCACCCAGGCGCCCCTAACAGAAGCAATTTTTAAATGCAATTGCTTCCCAAGGACAAATGACCCTAAGGATAAAAACTACAGAGGCAACTGCAAAAGGGCCTTGAAAGTCATAGGGTCACTACTCCCAGGTACTTTGGACCTTCCACGAGGCTTTAGTGCCCTACAGGTACTTAGCCATGAGGATGGCTGTGTGTAAAGGGGCTATAAACTGACCTGGTAGTACACAGTGACTTCAGAGTTGGCATCACCCTTGTTCAGAGCTCTCACTTTGCACAGATGGTGGCCACTAGGCAGCTCTACCACCTGGAACTGCACAGGCATCTCCTGCTCCAGAGGCCTGAAGTTCAGCTTGCTACAAAAGAATGAGTATGGGTCACTGAGCAGTGCCTTTATCCTCTTGCCCCCACCCACAAACTACTGTGAAGAGGAGGTCAGGCCATCCACAGTCCCTTCTGAATTACTTTGTTTACATGACGAGCCTCAAAAAAAACCTACCACAAGGAGCATCATCCATTGTGGATTTAGTAGTAACTGAGCTGTGGCTCAAGGCCCTCCTGCTGGTAGGAATATACAACTCCTACAGAGAAAACTCAAACCAATACTCACTCAACAACGTATTTCAGGAAATCCGTTGATTCCTAGGAGGCAAAAGGGAAAAAAATAACTATAGCAGGCTCTCTTGACATTAATTTCATCCAGAACCAACTAATACCAATATTCTAATTCTTTAAAAAGCTGTGGATAGCATGAGGAAAGCAGATACAGTCTGTCAACGACATTGATTATGATTGTTGAAAATTAAGGGGCTCTCAACTGAATAGCTCCTCCTCTGTTCTCCCATTGGCATTCTGTTTACATATACATGCGACACACTCAACGTAACTGTTCGGGTTAGCCCACTAGGCTGTGTCCTCTAGGACACTTGTGACTGTGTTTTCAAAACCTCGGTCTATAAATATGGAACGTGGCATAGAGAGAGCAATAGAACAACACTTAACACTTAAGTGAATGCATCCTCTCCCCTCTCAAGACTGCTGTTTTCTTACCTATTAAATGGGGGATAAAAGGAGGGGTCAGCTCATCTCTACAGTGGTTTCTACCTGGAGCAATTCATGGTACTAAGTCCTCTGGACCAAAAGGACCCCTGCCCGGTAATTCCCACTGTGCTCAGAAAAGCAGGCAGCTATCCTCTCTATGTGGGTTGAAGCTTTTAAACTTCTTTCTGTGGGGAGGAAAGAAACTAAGGCTGGTTTGGGGGTTGGGGAATAAAGACAGCAAGGAAGTAGAGAGGAGACAGCAGCCAGTCTCAAGAGTGGCCAGTATATATCCCATCAAAGGGCCAGTCCTGAGAAACTGGGAAGCCATGAAGGAAGGAAGATGGTCAACAGCCAAATAATTTAGGGAGAGTCCTAAACAAGCATTCTTAGCTGGAAAAGGCCTTAAAGATCCACAGACCTATCCCACTCAATATATATCAGAACAAACTCCTCATATCCCCCAAACCTATTTTTCCTACTCCTCCACCAACCCACTGGTTCAAGCAAGAAATCCAGGCAACATCTTAAACCCCTCCCTCCTCTAACACCCCCACATCCAACTAGTCACTAAGTTTTGGCCATTCTCTACCTCACTATTTCTTTCATTTACTTTGCCTAGCCTCAGCTTCATCATTTTTCACTTCAACGTGTGTGTGTGTGTGTGGTAAAAGCACATAAAGTTCAGTATCTTAATCATTTTTAAGTGTACAGTTCCAGAGTGTTAAGTATATTTACAGTGTTGTAAAACGGAACTCCAGAACTTCCTCACCTTGCAAAACTGAAATTCTATACCCATAAAACAACTCCCCCTTCTTTACATCTTCCCAACCCTTGGTAACCACAATTCCACTTTCTGTTCTATGACTTTGACTACTCTGGATACTTCATATACTCTGGAGTCATGTCAACTCTTATAAAAGCCTCATAACTGGTCCCTGCATCTTAACGACAAATCCCTTTTAAGATGTTTCACTGATTTTCCATTTACTACAGGATAAAGCCCAAGCTCCTTAACTTGACACACAACCTTGATATACAAGTTCTGCCAAAGTGTGTGTGTGTGTGTGTGTGTGTGCGCGCGTATACATCCCTCACCACACCCCAGAGCTCCCACTTTAATCTCTAAACTATTGTTTCCACACACAATCTTCAACAAATAACCAATACCGTATATTTACCAAATCCATTTCACTCCAAGCCCTGTCCATTATCAGCAGTCTTCTCATTAAGGAAGTCTTGCCCAGCATGTGAATGGCCATGCTATGTAAGAACTACAGAGCCTCCCTTTTTGGAGAACTAATGCAATTCCAGAGCCCAAAACAGCACTTTCAGACCTAGCCAAGAGCAACAGAGCACCTCACACTCACTGTGCTTGTGACATTTCCTTGTACCAGGCCTTCAACAAAGAGCTGGGATTTGAACTCCTTGACGAAGCTCAGCAGAGACTCAAGGGAAAGGCCATCCATCAAAGCCCGGTACTTGTCAATCATAGACCAACGGGCATATTCCAGGATTAAAAGCCGCACATCTCTATTCAGAGGGCAGAAAAAGAACAGTTTCATCATTTTGAAATGAATCTTAAGGTAAAAAAAGGTTCAGCTAAGTTTCTATGGATGACGTGTTTCTAAAGAGACACAATTTCTATCATAACTTAAGATGGGAGAAACAATGTCATAATCACCAAAAAGCATTTAAAATTACATATACAAAATTATACATAGATTTGCTCACTGGTACAACTCACTTATCTGTCTCAATTGCAAAAAAAATGTTTCACATTAGTTGCCAGATGAGTCACACACCAATTTCGAATTATTATATTTTTATTTGAAATCTCATTAACATTTTATTAATTACTAGAGGCCAGCATTATGGGAATCTTTTACTGCAGTGACAACATAGTATACATAGTGGTTCTAGGCCAGAATCAGACCAACCCCTATTCCTCACCACCCCCCAACTCCTCACCACCACCACTTCCCCTCCCTCCTCACACTAAACTATTTGAACTTGGCAAGTTGCTTAACATCTGTGACTCAATTTCTTCATTTGTAAAACAAGGGAAATAGTAATGGCTACCATTATAGGGTTTTGGAAAGAATTAAATAAATATATACATATAAACGTTTTGTATCTAGCAAATAACAAATCTTCAATAGGTATATTAGTCCACCACATTTTAATAAAGTAGTATTCAGGAGTTACTGGATACACAACACAGGGCTATTTTTCATCATATTGATGGTTCCAGACAACTCTCCTTTCCAACTTATATTTGCTTATTAGTTTTTATAACTTTTTGTGACCGGATTATCAGTGATTACAGGTCTGACTGCCAACTGCCCTGCTTTTGAATTTTGTTCATTTATGGGCTCCTTATAACTGTGTCAAAAGGGGGAGTGGAGGGATGGGGTAACTGAGTGATGGACATTAAGAAGGGCATGTGGGGGTGCCTGGTGGCTCAGTCATTAGGCATCTGCCTTCAGCTCAGGTCATGATCCCAGGGTCCTGGGATCGAGCCCCACGTCAGGCTCCCTGCTCCGCAGGAAGCCTGCTTCTCCCTCTCCCACTCCCCCTGCTTGTGTTCCCTCTCTCGCTATGTCTCTCTCTGTCAAATAAATAAATAGAATTAAAAAAAAAAAAAGAAGATGGGGCGCCTGGGTGGCTTAGTCGTTAAGCGTCTGCCTTCAGCTCAGGTCATGATCTCAGAGTCCTGGGATCGAGCCCCGCATCGGGCTCCTCGCTCTGCGGGAGGCCTGCTTCCTCTCTCACTCCCCCTGCTTGTGTTCCCTCTCTCGCTGTGTCTATCTCTGTCAAATGAATAAATAAAATCTTTAAAAAAAAAAAAAAAGGCATGTGATGTAATCAGCACTGGGTGTTATGTAAGATTGATGAATCACAGACTTGTACCTCTGAAACCAATAATACATTATATGTTAATTGAATTTAAATTTAAAAAAGTTAAATTACTGACCACGAAATAAACAAATAAATAAATAACTGTGTCAAAAGTAGGGCCTCCATATAAGATTGTGCTGTTTACCATTTCTAGATGCCCAGCAAGGAGGTCAAGCAGGGGCTTGCAAGCCATGTGCACAAAGGGCTGTGTCTGCTCAAAGGGAACTTTTTTCTCCCTCCCACAAAGGCTCCTACCTGCTGAAAGCGGGCACCCAAAAGGGGTACCTTTTCTGATTCACACAGAGGTAATTCTAGGCTACCATTAGCCCTGGATAAAAGAACAGGCTCTAATGAAAAGCTCAAAGGGTTATGAGCAGAGGGTTTAAGCATTATTATACAGACTGTCAGAAGCCTTTTTGCTCTCCTCTGGGAACTTGGCTGAATTCTGGATAGTTGCATTTGCCAGATAAGTGAAAGGTTAAGCAATTTAACTCAACTACCTCATCACAACACCCAATATACTAAAATTAGCAGTAAAGCAATTTTGAGCTATAACAAAGCCAGCACTTCTTTAACTGTTATTTACTTACAAACTTCGGAAAAAAACATCCTTGTTTACTTTTAGTCTCTAATTAAGTATAGTAAGTAGGCTTATTTTAGTCCTACTCAGACAGCTACTTAAGCTGGGTTTAGAAATCCTATAACCCAATGGATGGTCTCCTAAACCACAGCCAATTCTAATTTGTTTGAAAAATAGCACTGAAACTACAGCCTCATTCCCCACACCTAACCCCTACAAAGGCAAATACTTTCAGGCCTTCAAAATATAAGCTGATCCTATGTATACCCACTTGGCCAGAGTTTCGGGCTTGATAAGGATGTTAAAGTAGGTCTTCTTCAACTGCTCAGTTATCATTGTGAAGACAGCTGGTGTGGAACTGAACTCCGCTAAGTAGTCAATAATGAGCTGAAATAGTAGCTAAAAAGAAAAGAAAGAAGCACTTTAAGTAGAGAAGCATGAAATCCACTATTTTGGGGGCAGGGATAGGAGGGAATGCTTCCCATTGGTTTTTACCAGGGGCCTAGCTTGGAAATAGGTATTTGTAGGAATACTGGTGACTCAAAGGATCTTCAGGAGCTAAAATCTTCAGTAACTGTGAAATGTGGAGCAGTGAATCCTTTTTTTTTTTTTTTTTAATTTTCATGGGTAGTCTTAAACATTTTCTTTTTCCAAATAAACTTAATTTTTTATTCAGCATCTCCACTGCCCCTAAATGTGACTTTAACTGGGAGGACATTACATTTATATATTAATTTTGGAAGTAATCACAACTTCCTATCAAGCTGTCCTATCCAGTGTTGGCTGCAGAGAAGCTGAGGCTGTATTGCACGCATTGCTAGTAATTAGTGACTGTGTTGCTCTTATGTGTGGCCCAAGTCACAAAAGCTGTCACCGGCCAAGAAAACATAGTAAACCACGTTAATAAACATTTCTTTCTATGTATAGCAACCCATGCATAAGCCTCTATACTTGGTGCTTTAGGGGCAACAAACATAAAATTTAAAGCTCTCTATGAGCAAAACAGAACACTTGTACTTACAGGTAGTTTGTGGTTGAATCCTTTCACTCGAATAATTAAACCATGTTCTCCAGCTACCAACTTATACTCTAGCTGGGCCACATCTGCTTCATAAGCTGGCTCCGCAAGGTTATGGGTAAGGATATTGACAAAGATATCAAAGAGGACCACACTGAGAATATAAAATGCAAACAGCACCATTAATTGGCAAGAAATAAACACAAACAAATGTGCTCTGGAGTAGGAAATTTCACTTTTAGAAAGACAATGATTACACTACTCCAGAATGTAGTTCAAAGGTACATATAGCTTACCCACAACTCAAGTTTTGTAGGCACATTACAGAACACCTACCTTCAGCAGTGCTTCCCAATCTTTGTCATGTTATGCATACATGTAAAATGTTAATGCTTATACTGAAAAATGGGGTAAATGTAAAAGGCATAAAAAGCAACTGGCCCAAAGGCTCTAGCCATCCCTGCAGCCCAGGTTTTCTGAATGACAAAAATCTAGGATAAGGGAGGCGGCTGATATATTTTTTCAAGTGGTATTAATAAATACTAGTGCTGCCTGTCATTCTAAGGTTAGATTCCACAGTTTAAGCGGCAAAGGAAAGGAAGAAGTACGCTAACATTTCTTGAGCACCTCCTATGATTCAGGCATATTTTAGGCTCTGACCCCCCACAGTGCAGTTATCTATATAAATAATGAGTTATTTGTTACAAAGTATAATCAGATTCCTTGCCAGTTTCTAAATATAGGATCAACAGATGGATGCAGTTGTTCTCATTACAGACTGGAAGCTAATCCAAACTCATTTCTAAAGAACTTTCTCAATCCAGTAATACTATGACTACCCTACGCTATCAGCATGCTTTATTAACTGGGTGCTGGAAATGGAGCAGCCACAATTCCATTTTAATGTTTAATATCAATACAAATAATTTGTTTGGGGCACAGAAAAAAATACACAAATCAGCAGCACAACTCAGTACGGACAGAGAAAATGATAGAATGATTCAGAATGAAACAAACAAAATAGTTTTTCAATAAGAAACATATTTTCCAGTAAAGAGGACAATTGCTTACTTTGCTGCAGACTTCTGTATCAAAGGTGAAATCAGATGGAAACGTATATATGCTAAAAGAAAAAAAAAAAGATAAGAAAATATAAGCCAGAGGCCTCAAATATTTTATACATCTCCTATATGCCCCTAACATCATGTTTTCTAAAAATTCTGAAATAAACTACTAGCCCTTAAATCCTTGTTACATCTTTATCCTGAAGTTATCTTTAAAAAGGTAATATTTACCATTCTAAGTAGTACCCAGAAGGCACACTTTAGTCTGCGGGAAGGCCAGATACATAGACAGATACACAAAGGAGCCTAGGAATACTATATTTATTAAGAGCTTTGGTCAGAGAAAATGTTTACAGAGGTATACATGTCAAAAACATTAAAGAACAATCCCAATGCTCACAGAAACTTATAGCAGAGACGTTCCAAGGAAGCTGAATAAATGTTAAGAACATTTTTAGAAACACTGATAAGTAATTCAAGAAACACCTTCCCAATAAACTCAAGAATTCCTGAGAGCCAGTGTTGAGGTTAGGCATCTGGGTTAAATGGCAACGAAGGGAATTTTTTTTTTATCCCAAGCTGCTTCAGTAAGTTCCTATGCTATGCACAAGAACAGAAAATAAAAAAGCAACACAGTTTGGGCTAACACATTAAAGACAAGAACTCTGGAGTCTATTTAACTGTATACTGTGATTCTTTTACAATAAAAGCAAAATGGTAGAGGGAGAGTGATGGAGGAGATTTCACATTTGTAATGCTGGAATAGGCTAGCTATTGTGTCTAAGAATAATCTCCTTCAGCATACTCTCATTTTCTTTTTAAAAATGTTTAAAACACACCACCCATTCCCTAAGACGGTCAAACACCTGGCTCTGCTTTAATTTAACTGCAAGAAAAATATTTTAAAACAATTTCATTTTAGCCTTGAATCCTTATTTATTTCCTAGAATCTATAATGTATACAAGGATTTCTGTGACCACACAGGAGCACAGTATGGATCTGATAGATAAGCCTAGAAAAGATCTTCAACTGGAAGAGGAAGGAGAAAGGGAGACAGGTGACAAACAAACGGAAATAGGTTGCTACCAAGTGGAGAAAGAGTTGCTATACTTATTTCACTCCTTTTAGAGAGGGAAACATTTTACCTTTGGGAATTTTGAATTTGTTGTCTTTCTTATACCACAGGCAACCTTGTGGAGTATTCACAATTTTAACAGGGTATTCTGTCTCAGGGCAATCAAAAGCCTTCAACATGAAGTCCGTGGCTAACAAGAGAAAGGAGTAATAATTCATTCAAATAATTCAACATGATTCCCAACAATCTGTTCTTGGTTTTAGAAGTCTAGATAACTTTTCTTTGTGGCAAAAATAAGCCAAATTCAAATGCTAGAATATAATAAATTAGTAGAACACAGAAAAGAAAATTCTCTTGGCCTTAAACTAAATGAACTCTGAAGATCTGTAATTTCCTAAGGATTATTCTGATCTCTCTACGTTCTGCTTCTTTGTCTTTCTCAAAGACAGTCTTAACTGTAAGAGGGACCTTTAGTCAGGATAGTTGTATAAACCAATCTATAAACAAATCCATTCTTGAATAAGAATGTCTTTTATCCACCTTATTGACACTTGAAAGTTAACAAAAAGTTCTGTTCTAACAAAGTCAAACTTGGGGTGCCTGGATGGCTCAGTCGGTTAGGTGTCTGCCTTTGGCTCAGGTCATGATCCCAGGGTACTGGGATCGAGTCCTGCATCGGGCTCCTTGCTCAGTGGGAAGCCTGCTTCTCCCTCTCCCTTTGCTGCTCCCCCTGCTTGTGCTCTCTCTCTCTCACTATCTCTCTGACAAATAAAAAAATCTAAAAAAAAAACAAAAACACAAAGTCAAACTTGTCCTCTAAATTAATGAAAACATAAATTGTTTTACACAAGAAAAAGCAAAAGTTTCAGAGAGTCCCAAGATCTACATTTAAGTCCTGTTTTCTCCATTTACCAACTGACTAGTCTAGGAAAAGTCACTTTGCCTTTTTAAGCCTCAGTTTTTCTCATTCAAAAAAGTAACAAAACAGTAATGCCTACTCCAGAGTGTTACTGGGAAGCTCAAATAGGAATTCAAATGATACTTTGTAAATGTACTATACAGGTGCTATTTGTTTTATTGATACATAAACGGATTAGGTATAATGACTGCTATTTCACTGACCTATGTACTTATTTTCAGCTGGAAGATGAAGATCTGGATTTAATTCGAAATTAGTCTTCCATAGTTCAGCCCAAGAGTTTTCAACATCTGTAGAAATGAAAAATAAACTGATCCAATAAACAATGCAATGCTGAGAATAACAAACCAATTAACAACTAGCCTTCACAAATCGATTCTTCTTTCTCAGGAAAACTATAATATATCCAGGCATGCTAGCCATTTACTACTCAAAGTGTGGTTAGCAGCACTGGTATCACCTGGGAGCTTATTAGAAATGCAGGATTTCAGGCCCTACCCCAGAGCTAGTGAATAAAAATTTATATTTTAATAAGATCTCTAGGTGATATATATGTACACTGAAGTTTCAAAAGTACTTTTCTAAAACAGTCAAAATTCTTCCCCAAACTACCCAGAAAACAGGATTTTTTTCACTAGCTATAATAAATATAAACATAGCAGAAAGTAATTTTCTGCAAAGCAGTATGAATAATGTTCATCTCCAAGTAAACTTCTAAAAAAGTTTATACTTTTTTCCCATAGGAACCATCAGACAAATTATTAAGGAATAAAAATTCTCAGGTGAGTCAGATAAATCTAAACTTGTAGGACAATTATTAAAATATTTTACCTTCCATACTATACTGAGTCCCAAACCATTTCTCCTTGAGGTCACATTTTCCCTCATTAGCACCAGACAGTAGAACAAGATTTGCTTTTTGCGGAACTAGCTGATTAAGGGCTTCAGCAATGACCTAATTTTGGGGGGGGGGGGGAGAGACACACACAATAACGACTTTAACCTAATACATCTCTGTTAAGAAGGCAAAGCCATATTATGTTAGGCATCCCCAAGATCCTAGCATCTTGATGCTCATGAAACTCTTTATAGTCATGAACACCCTAATTTATTAAACTTCATTAGTCTATTAGTTGTTTCAAATGTTCCTTTTTTTTAAAAAAAAGATTTTATTATTTATTTGACAGAGAGAGGCACAGCGAGAGAGGGAACACAGTAGGGGGAGTGGGAGAGGGAGAAGCGGGCTTCCTGCTGAGCAGGGAGCCCGATGCGGGGCTTGATCCCAGGACCCTGGGATCATGCCCTGAGCCGAAGGCAGATGCTTAACGACTGAGCCACCCAGGCGCCCTCAAATGTTTCTTGATAATGCTATAAACTGTGTTCATCTCAAATCCTACATAATAATAGTACTAGCAGTAAAAATAGCTCTCATTTACTAAGTTTTTCTATGTGCCCAGTAGTGTTTAACATACATTATTTCATTTAATCCTAAAACAACTCTAAGGTATACCCATTTTATAAAAAATAATACTCAGGCTCCTGTTAAAAGTTAAGTAATTTCCCTGGGTTAAAGATTACATAATATGCACAGAATAACACAGCTAGAAATGGCAAACATGAAGTCCTAAACAAGTTTGTACATGATTCCAAAGAGTATGCTTATACTACCTCATCCTCAAGAATCAGTAAAATGATCCCATTGCAAGGCCCCCTTTAATAATCCTTCAGCAATGAGAGGAGTAAACAGATTTTGTGGGTAAGGTTTGGAACCATAACTACCAATTAGACACCATTTCTTTGAGAAAAAACAAGAAATGGCGGTTCAGAATAAAATACTTGGACCCCTGGGCCCAATCTTCCTAGGAGATAACAAGAATGCATGATTACTGCTTCCTCCTTTATCTTTCCCTATCTTTAAAATTTTTGAATACCCTATTATATCAAGGTTTCTCCACCTCAGCATTATTAACATCTTGGGCCAAATAATACTTTATTATGGGGTGCTGTCTTTTACACTGTAGGATGTTTAGCTGCCACTTCTGGCTTCTCACCCACTAGATAATCTGCCAAGAGCATCCCCCAGTTATGACAACTGAAATGTCTCCAGACATTGACAAATATCCCCTGGGGGGCAAAATCAACCAACTGAGAACTGCCATGAGAACTCATATGGAGCAAAATGACTTACTCCCAATGAGGAAGGAAGGAAAAACCCGACCAAGTATTTATTTGTATGTAATATGGTCTATAAGTCACATGTTTCAAATTCAGAGAATCTTACATTTCTCATAAACATTTTCAAAATGGTTAAAATGTAATTGCCCAGAGTCTCTAACTGAACTAAAAGGTAAGCAAAATAACTCTCTAAGTAAGCCTAGCAACTAAAGCACGTAATTCTTAGGAATCACTTTTTTAGTAGATGTTATAACACTTGAAAAATAGTGACAATAATAATACCTAACAAAAGGACTTGATTTTCTCCTCATATTTAAAACATGATCATATACAACAATCATGAAAAATTACCCACAAAACTACTGATATTTCTTCCATTTAAACAAAAAAATTTGACAAATTTAACAAAGTTTTCTACATTCCCACAGTTCTTAAGTATATCTCTGCACTTTCTCCCCTCCTCTTTGTGTAAAAGTAACTCTTAGAAATGAAACCTCCTTACTTCTGGCTTGTATTCAAAAAGAAGCTGATCTCCAGTGAGAAAGTCCTGTAGTGGGTACAGCTGCATGTTTTCACACATATTTTCCACATACTCAACTGGATCTGTCTGTAAAGAGAGACTTATTTCACACCAGAAACTTCCATTATTCTTAATTTACCACAAAATAGAAATAATTTTTCTCTTTTTTTTAACAATGAACCAAAAGCTTCTGAACAAAAATATACTGAGCAGATATAATTTTAGTTCAAGAATTTGGTGCTCACTCAAGCCCTATGCTGGACATAGCGATTACTTTAAAAAAAGAAAAAAAGAAGGAGGGGGGAATTTGATGCTTGAAATTCTAAGAAAATTTAGCCAGAGAAAACTTACCACCTTAAAGGAATTTAACCTGACACCCCTCCAATCCCCATCCTGAGCCCTACAACACACTAGGGTCTAATCATGTCACAGCTTCATCACGAGAGCATTACAACACTGAACTCTAAATGCTTGTTTATAAGTGCCCCATATGACTGATGTCCTTAAAGACAGGGTCTTCATCATTTTATCACTATAGCACTATCAACCAGAACTATCTGTAAACATGAATCAAATCAATGTAGAAATCAAAATGTGTCATTAGATAAAAGTCTTGATATAAGAAATTAATCAGTATATTTCCTCAATTTAAAACTGAAAGAATAACCACAAGTTCTATAACCTATGAAGTGAAAATTCTTTTTCAGAGGAAAGCAATCAATTTAAGTACTAATTGAGCACCTAGACGTTCAGAATCTTAAAACTGACAAGTCCTTCAGATACCAAGTGGTTCTATTCCTTCAGATACCAAGTGGTTCTATTCCCACATTTTCTGAGGAAATACACTCAGATTGATCAGGAGACTTGCCCAAAGTCACACAGTAAATAACAGGCAGAGCAGACACCAGAACTCAGGACTCCTAACGTAGCAGCAAACACTCTTTCCAAAATACCACACTACCCAGTCCTTTACCAGACAGTATGGGTTGTTCTCTCATCTAATGGTAGACAGAAGAGAAGTGAAGGTTACTGCATTCATGGAGCAGAAATGAGACATGCATACATCAAACTAGAGACCATAGGTATATGTTATCTACTATATTATCACATAAAAATAGAATAAGAAAAAATAAGGAAAGATTGTTAGCTTTTTTTGTCCCACTTCCCAATTCAGGAAACATTCCTGAATCATCAAGTTGACCAGTCACCTAGGTGTTATTATTATTTAAAATTATTCTTCCTATTCTGTTCTCATTCTTTTTTTAAGTAAGTTATTCTCACCAGCCACTTACTTATAAATTAACTGCTCTGGTCAGTATGCAACAAAATTGAGTGATTCAAAGTATTTCCTATGAGAAAACACTAAGGACCCTGGCTAAAAGCATATCTCCAGAGACAAGGCAATGGAGCAGGTACTAAGAAAAACACTTAAATGCTATTCTTTCATTTTTTTTTTTAAGATGTAATTCACATATCATAAAATTCACACTTCTAAAGTGCACAATTAAAAATGAAATAAAATTTAAAATAAAGTACACAATTTAGTGGTTAGGATATTCACAAAGTTATACCATCACCACCACTATCTAGTTGCAGAATATTTTCATTGCTCCAAAAGGAAACTCCCATATCCATTAAGCATTCAATCCCTACTACCCACTCCCCCTAGCCACTGGCAACCACCAGTCTGTGCTGTATCTCTATGGATTTACCTACTCTGGAAATTTCATATAAATGGAATCATATAACACGTGACCTGTAGTGACTAGTTTCTTTCACTCAGCATGTTTCCAAGGTTCATCCATGTTGTAGCATGAATCAGTGCTTCATTCCTTTTTGTGGCTGAATAATATTCCATAGTGTGCATATTTTGTTTAACCATGCATTCGCTGACATTTGGGCGTTTCCACTTTCGGGCTATACTGAATACTGCTACTAGAATACTTGTGTACAAGTATTTGTGTGGATATGTTTTCAATTCTCTTGGGTGTATACCTAGAAGAACTTAACAGTAGAGCTCATATGGTAATTGTTTAGCTTTTTAAGGAACTGCCAAACTGTTTTCCAAAGCAGCTACACCACTTTGTAATTCCCACCAGCAATGTATGAGGGCTCTAATTTCTCTATTTCTTCTCCAACACTTGTTATTGTCTGTCCTCTAATTTTTTATCTACTACAAACTCTTCCTGCCTTATTATTACATTATTTCTGTTTTTCTGCCTACAGAAAAGCACTTAAACACCCAGTTCATACTGTTGATTTATAAGACATATTGAGTCCAAGTTCCTATGGGAAATAATTTTTTTTAATTTCTTAATTAAGGGTGCCTGGGTGGCTCAGTCAGTTGAGCAGCTGTCTTTGGCTCAGGTCATGAGTCCCACATCCCTGCTCAGTAGAGTCTGCTTCTCCCTCTCCCTCTGCCCCTCACCCCTGGCTCATGCTCTCTCTAATAAATAAAATCTTAAATAAATATCTTACTTAAATAAGACTGATTTGAACAGTTTGAAAAGGGCATTCTTATTTGCCTTTATTGATGAAGACCAGGAAAAGTCTAAAGAGGAGACGAGACATTCCAACTTTGCTAAAAAAACAGAAATTTATAAAAGCCGAAATAATGGGGCGCCTGGTTGGCTCAGTCATTAAGCGTCTGCCTTCGGCTCAGGTCATGATCCCAGGGTCCTGGGATCAAGCCCACATCGGGCTCCCTACTCCGTGGGAAGCCTGCTTCTCCCTCTCCCACTCCTCCTGCTTGTGTTCCCTCTCTCACTGTGTCTCTCTCTGTCAAATAAATAAATAAAATCTTTAAGAATAAATAAATAAGAAATAAATAAAATAAAAGCCAAAATAAGCTGAGCTACTTGAGTTAACTTAGCAGTTCTCAGAGATATAGACCTTTCTGATTTGTTCTCACTTTGCACTGATTAGGTTTTAATCTAAGATGTCTTGGGCTCATGTTTTATTTTTTATTTTTTTAAAGATTTTATTTATTTGACAGAGAGAGACACAGCGAGAGAGGGAACACAAGCCGGGGAAGTGGGAGAGGGAGAAGCAGGCTTCCTGCAGAGTGGGGAGCCCGGTGTGGAGCTCAATCCCAGGACCCCGGGATCACGACCCGAGCTGAAGGCAGACGCTTAACAACTGCGCCACCCAGGCGCCCCTGGGCTCATGTTTTAAAATCCAGACAAGTATTCATGAATATTGCTAACGGTAAAAAAATGAGGAGCTACAAAAATGGGAGATGTCAGTAAAAAGACATTTTGAAATGATCTGCTAAGAAGAAACTGGAGGGACAGAACAAAAATATCACTCAACCAATGCTGAAAAGCTGATCCCCAAAAAAGGAATCTGGGTATCACTTACGGGTATAGTCCACAATTCTTGATCCCACTCCTTCCCTGCCATAGTTCTGACCTACATGGTGCCACCACAGCTGATAAGGACACTGAACAACATTACTCCTGGTAAGGTAGGTGACAGCACTTTGTGGAGTTCTATGCTTATCAGTCCACTTATAGGGAGGAGTGTCTATAGGGCTCTGTAATGGCCAATAGGTGTGTCAAAGCAGCCTGTTTTCATAGAATAAGATTTTTAGTTCTATTTCAATGATTCAAGAATACAGAGCAGATTACATAAGAATCAACAGCAACTGGAAGCTTACAGTTTTTGTGACCTTGTCCTCATGTACCTAAATCTTCTCTACTTATAGTAGAAATTCAGGAAATCATCTCTGGTGATGATCCAAAAAGGCAGCTTCAAGATGCTCTATGAAGCAGTTCTAAATCAGGGGTTTTTAATCCAGGGTCCACAGACACTTCCCACAAGATAGATCAATGGACAAATTCAGGAGTGTGTATGTGCATGAATTGGCTGGGAAGAAATTACATATTTATTTTCACTAACCTCTAAATTAGCATTTTTATTCTATCACGAATATATGTACAAACCACACTTGTATTAGCAGCATCTATGACTAACCAATAAAAATCACAATATAGTGGGGCGCCTCGGTGGCTCAGTCGATTAAGCATCCGCCTTCACCTCAGGTCATGATCTTAGAGTCCTGGGTTCGAGCCCCATATCAAGCCCCACACTGAGCTCAGCAGGGAGTCTGCTTCTCCCTCTCCCTCTGCCCCCTACCCCCTGCACGTGCACTCTCAAATAAATAAATAAAATCTTAGAAAAAAAAAAGAATCAGAATATAGTTGTTGCAGATATCTCAAACTCACTGCTACTTAAAACTGAAATAATTGTTAGAACTACCACTAGACCTTGTTATTTAATGTTAATAAAGATACAGTACTATTTTTTTTTACCATTTGAGTACTTTATTTCAGTATTCCTTCAAAAACTACTGTATTTTATTTTATTCACTTAGAAACACTATTTTATGAATTGCATTTTATATATATTTTTTTGTTTGTTTGTTTGTTTGTTTTTTAAAGTAGGCTCCACACCCAGCGTGGAGTCCAATGCAGGGCTTGAACTCATGACTCTGAGATCAAGACCTGAGCTGAGACCAACAGTCGGAAGTTTAACTGACTGAACCACCCAGGCACCCCTGGTTTGTATAATATTTAACAATATTGTTTCAATGTAATTTCCTGGGTGTGACAATTTTAGTGAGGTTTATGCAAGAGAATACATTTGTGTAGCAGATACATGCTAAAAAACATTTAGAGGTGAAGTATCATGATATCTGTAATTAAATCTCAATGTTTCGGGAAAAAGATGCATACATGCACATACATATATAAAGAAAGAGAGAGAGGACAGAAAATAAGGAAAACTATTAACAGCTGGTGAATCTAGGTGAGGGATAAAGCGGTGGTCACTGTACCACTATGACAATTTTTCTGAGAGATTAAAAAGGTGAAGGGATGAAATACTATTCTGAGGATTCAACAGATTTCCAAAGGGATCCAAGACACAAAAAGGGTTTTAAAGAAACCCTGTTTCAAACTCCTGACCTTTCAGCCTTATATAATACCTTCCCTTCAAAGATACATATATCATTTAGTTTTTCACAATAACCCAGAGTTCCTTACTTGTGTTTTTCTCATTGCTGATAATGTATCCAAACCTTATCTCTTTTTTAATGCTGAACTCAATTCAAATTTACCAACATCCATGGAGCCTTCTCTGTTTCTATTCAGATCAAGGCAAGTGCTCTCCTTGCCCTTAAATCATAAAGCACACCATTTCTAATAGTACATATGGTAATTACTACAGAATTATCCTGTAGAATGTCTTCATAATATTAGAATTCCCAAAGTATCAAGTACCATAGCAAGTTCTCCATGAATGTTTATCAAAAGGATAGACAGATGGATGAGTACATACATAAAATGATTGTCACACAACATGATCTGTGTCAATCTGCCTACTGTTGATTGAGTAACTCGCTGTTACTCAATATACATACTTAAAAACACAAGAGTTAATTTTCAGATAACCTCAAGGCCATCTTAGGACTCACATGACAGAGAGTGGCAGAATTAAAACTCCAGTGACACTTCCAAAAAGAGGAATAATGTCCACACCAGTTTCAACTTGGTCACAGATAACATTCAAAAAGAATTTGACTTCCAGTACCTGTTCTTGGTAATGAAATTCATTATCCTCAATTTTCTGAATCTCTTCAAAAATTCTGTGAAAGAAGAAAATTGTAAGTAGAAGATACATTTAAATTTCTTATTAGAATCCTCATCAAGAAAAGAGAAGAAAGAGACTGGCCACATAAATGTAAACCCTTAACGTTTCAAGTTTCCCATGCAGTATTCACATGTAGAAGAATCAGGATATGGAGCCAGTGAAGGAACTTAAGCAGGAAATGCCTGAAAAACCATCATGGTAGGACTAAAGCATGTCTATTTGGCAGCCTAAAGGCTAAAACACACCAGAACTGATTCCTAGCCTAATTCTAATATGTACTTATTACCTTTTTTCTGGGCCTAGCTTCTGCAGCATTTTCAAATACTGGAAGACGGTATGAGCAACCTGAAAACAAAACATCTGATCATGCTTTTGCATAAAGTAATATCTACATTTTTTAAATTCCATTTTAATTATTTACCTCATAGAAATGTTCATAACCCTCATCAGTCAACGTAATGGAAATGCTGAACACTGAGTAAGTAGAATTTTGCTCAAATCCTGTCTCACCATTTCCACCAAATAGTGCAAGAGCCCAGCACCTATTAAGAAAAAATGAATCCAATCAGTATCTTGGGATTGACAGTCTACAAATACTTCAAATTAACAAAATAGGTAGGCTTTCTATGTAAAATTTGGGAAGCTCAGAGGCAAACATGCTTTCCAAAAGTAAGTTTATTTTTTTTTAATTTTTTTTTTTAAGATTTTATTTATTTATTTGACAGAGGGAGAGATAGCGAGAGCAGGAACACAAAGCAGGGGGGCGTGGGAGAGGGAGAAGCAGGCTTCCCGCTGAGCAGGGAGCCCGATGCGGGGCTCTATCTCAGATTTTTTTTTTTTTTAAGATTTTATTTATTTATTTGACAGAGAGACAGCGAGAGCAGGAACACAAGCAGGGGGAGCGGGAGAGGGAGAAGCGGGCTTCCCGCCGAGCAGGGAGCCCGATGTGGGACTCGATCCCAGGACCCTGGGATCATGACCTGAGCCGAAGGCAGACGCTTAACGACTGAGCCACCCAGGCGCCCCGCGGGGCTCTATCTCAGGACCCTGGGATCATGACCTGAGCCGAAGGCAGACGCTTAACAACTGAGCCACTCAGGCGCCCCAAAAGTAAGTTTAAAAGTATAAATCTTTAAAGTACAAGGCCTCCCAAACAACTGCAGTGCATGCAAGAATCACCAGAAGGAAATAATAGCATATTTACGGAAACACTAACATATATTACAACATAGTAAAACATTAATAGTTTTATGAAGACACAGTAATTTCTGTTGAAGAGAACAGCACAAAATATTAAAATTGTGGAGGCATTTCACTCATCCCTTTTGAACTTGTCTCCCAGAAGAAGCTTAGAATACTTCAGATATATCCCTACTTAGGATGTTGAATAAGCTCTTTGAGACTATCAGCTAACCTCTATAGGTTGTCTAAGAAAGAAGCAATGAGACTATATCTTTTCCTACTAGAATAATCCCGAAAACTTAAAACAAGAAGGGAGGAAGCCAGAATGAAGAATGTGAAATTCTAATGAAGTTTGGTAAGGTAGAAAGATTGTGCACATCTCAAAGCGTACTGCATTTATTACGTAAGGTATGTATGTAACTAATACCGTTAGTTTATTCTTTCATAATAACCCTGGTCTTTCAGCTTTCTTTGAATGTTCTAGTCATATCAGTGCTTTAAAGTACTTAAATTTCCCATCTTCCTTTCCATTCTTGAATTAGTGTACAGAAAAATCAAACAAGGAAGTATTTTAATTATTGGTCCTGATTTAAAGATATCTTTCTATGATTTGACTAGGCAACTTACCGAAGTGCTTAAATGCATTAGGAAACATTCTGCTAACACAGCTGCTTATAATGCTCATAGTCCCACTATCTGTTGTTATTTCTCTGCCCAGTGTAGTTTTCATTAAAGTCCACCTTCTGGGTTGGGAAAGGCTAGAGATCCATAGCATTTAAATAACCGACTTCTTTACTATTCAAATCTAAATTCTTTTTTTTTTTTTAAGATTTTATTTATTTGACAGAGAGGCACAGTGAGAGAGGGAACACAAGCAGGGGGAGTGGGAGAGGGAGAAGCAGGCTTCCCACGGAGGAGGGAGCCCGAGGTGGGGCTTGATCCCAGGACCCTGGGATCATGACCTGAGCTGAAGGCAGACACTTAATGACTGAGCCACCCAGGCGCCCCTCAAATCTAAATTCTTGATTAGAGCTAACCTTTTATGTAACTCTGGAATCCATTTATTTATGATTTTTAAAATTTTGTGTACAACTAACTTCCCAAAAGGGCTAAAAGGTGGCTTCCAAGGAAATACACAAATATAATAGGGCTATTAAAATAATTTAGGTATTAAAGTGACTATAATTAAACATTAGATTTGATTCTAGGCTTTCTGGCAAATAAAACAAGACTAGGTTATAGAATGCTTATTGTCTATTATTTTTCAGAGACTGCTACACTGAAAATACTTATTAATTAAATACTTGCTTTTTTTTTTCTTTTAAAGATTTTATTTATTTATTTGACACACAGCAAGAGAGAGAACACGGCAGGGAGAGTAGGAGAGGGAGAAGCAGGTTTCCCGCCGAGCAGGGAGCCTGATGAGGGACTCGATCCCAGGACTCTGGGATCAGGACCGGAGCTGAAGGCAGACATTTAACAATTGAGCCACCCAGGCACCCCAATACTTGCTTTTTTCTAAGGTAAGAAAGAATGCTGCCTTTGCCTTCATGCCCAACCAACCAAGAGATATAATGAAGTGGCTTCACCCTTTAAAAAAAAATGTTAAGGTCAAAAATAAAAATAAAGTATAAGCACACAAGGAATTCTTACTTCAAATATTATAATAGTTAAGAATATGATTATAAACTTATTATCACATAAATTCCACCACACATGAAATTATTATTAATTTGATAATAGCAAAGTAAAAACAGAAAACATGATAAAATTAACTTCTTTATCTGAAATCACTATGTTCATTCCAAAATTAAGACTACAACTTTTTCTCTTGAATGCCAAACTTCTTTTTATGGTAAAATCTTTCATTTTTGTTTCACCCAAAATGCAAATAATACAGATTATCATTTTAGAACCTAATACAGAGAATGAATCCCTCAGTGTCAGGAAAAGCTTTCAGTATTGCATCAAGCTCTGTAGTAAAATGAAATGTGTTGCTTTATGGGTCAGAAAAATCTAGCTTATAGTTTTAGTTATTCCTTTAAGTAAATGCATGATCTTGAACAAGAGACTTAACCTCATTGTATTTTTCTTTTTCTCTTTACTTGCCCAGCTACTTACTCATAGAGTTTTCATGACAATGTAATGTAACAGGTGTAAAAATGTTACATTATATAATAACATACTTCAAAAGTCTGAGTAATTGTATATATATTATTTAAACTGTCTTTTCCTACTGGCTTCTACTATAATTTCAGAAGTGTATTCCTACCAAAACAAAAATATATAGAAAAATAAAGTTAGGAAATCTAAGCATTCTTAAATTTTAAAATTAGTTTAAGGAGTTCAATAAACTCTTAGAAGTTAAGATATAATATTAGGATCTCAACTGCATAAGCAATCCCCAAACCCCACACAAAATTGTTTCAAGATATGAATTTGAATTATATCTATACTAAGACTGATGTAGGGGAAGTAAATTAGTTAAAGAATGAATGCCATAGATTACACAACATCTGCATCTGAAACAAAACTAACAGTTTTGTATTTGGTTACTCTGTAGGGATAAACATTTGCTTCTTTGTGGGGAACAAAAAAAAAAGCAAGCTCCCCCAAAAGGCTAATTCACATAATTAGAGATTCAAAATGAATCATGATGAAGGGCACATTAAAACAAATAAATCATCCATAAAAATTAATAACTGGATGGAAACATACAGAAATTTTAACATTCTTTGGAAAACATAATCATGAATGACTTTTTCCTGCTTTTCAGTAATTTTCAGGATTTCTGCAATAAACTACCTTAGTAATCAATCAGAGGATAAACAAGCCTTTGTTAATTAGAAAAATAAGCATTGCCCAAAAAAGGAAGAACAGTATATATAGTATAGTTTCATCTCCATAAAAAAAAAAATGTTTCATATTCACTGTTTAATGTCTGAAGGATATATAAGAAACTATTAATGTTGGGCCTATTTTTCAGGAAACAAAAATTGGAAGCACAGCTTTACTTTTTATTTAATACCCTTTTGTCCTATTTAATATTTTACAAGCATGTATTTTTTTATAGTAAAAAGTTAAATAGAATAAACTTTTAAATATGCATATAATAATTTTAACACTTTTGGGGACACTCTACCATAACTACACAATTAATGTATATTGCTTTTTCCTGTATTATCCTTGCACCAAAAGCAATTAGACAATACACGTTCTCTGCTTTCTCACTGGAGGCATACCATTCTTGTTAACTGGATAGGATGATTGAATATTCTATCATATATGTGAAAAAAAAAGTTTTTACTGAGCTTAAGCAACATTATTTTCCTTCTGCTTGTTATCCTCATGGGTTTGTTTTGTTGGTAATGGTTTTAAAAAAATAAGGTAAATTTTTATCAGTTCATTAGCATTTGTTTTTAATCAGAAAAGTATTTGTAGGCATTGACTGATCCTTATCTTTAAAGAACTTCTTGCCCATGCTATTCTGCTCATATAAGTATTTAAGTAAGTTGGGAAAATGTTTTCCTAATCTATATAACTCTTCCCTAACTCATTACCACCTCAAAGGTGTAGGTCCTTCAGATTTAGGTTGTAGTCATATTCCAGGCTCAAAATCATTTTACTTTTGACAAGCTCAAACGGAATGTTCACCACTGACAAATAAATCATAAGCTAATATATTTTTGTACTCAAAGTACTAAAGAAAATAATTATAAAAGTTAGCATTCACACAAAGATACTTAATTTCAAAGACTCAGGAAAGGAAACTAGCTATAAGAAAACTCTAGTTTTTATACCTAAGAAGACATTAAAATATATAGCCAGGCTTGAAAACTCCAGTAGTGAGGTCCCAGTTTATCACATAACAGAACCCTCAAATTGAAACCATTTAATATGCTTTCAAAATATCACTTTCATTCAGTTTCCAATGGAGTAAATTTGCCCTGCACTCTTACCTGTAATGTTGCTGTTGAGGGGGAAGTGCCCATGTGATGGTCAGAGCATGAATTTTTCTGATTGGAACAACTAAACAAAAATATTTTTCAGAAAAACAGATATAAGTGTTTCTCCATAATTTTTTTTATGCTACACGAATTTTTTTAATTCAATATATTTCATCCTCCAACAGGGGAAGGTTATATACAATGCAATTATTATTTCAAGTTGCCAATTTTCCAATTTGAATAATGTAATTTTTATAAATTTCTTTTCAGTTTGGTTTCACAGGTAGAGAAAACAGATAAAAGAACTATGAAAATAGGAAATGCTCCTAAGAAGGATCCCTTCTTGCAAGAAAGGATACAGGACTAGAAGTCAGGAGACCCATGGTCGAGATCTAGCCCTACTTCTATCTTGCTATATGTGTCTATGTAACCTTGAGGAAAATCATTCTCATTTAAATCTTTCTCTGTTTTCTTATGGTATGGAAAGGGGGTTAGGTTAAAGTAGCTCTACAATTCTTCCCAGTGCTATTACTCTATGATTCTATGAAGAGAAAATATAAAGCCAGAAAGAATACAACAGAAAATAAGTTGTCTCTGGGAAGAGTCAGCTTAGATAGAATGGAGCAGGCAGCAGATAAAGGGTGTGACAAAACAGTCATTGATCAAAGAAAGGGAAGAGGAGAGAGACTGGCAATGGGGTAAAGGAAGAAGAGGAGGGAATACCTAGGCAATCAGGAAAAAGAGGGAAAAAAATCTGCCATGATAAAAGAGCAAAGAAAGAGAAAAGGTGAATTAGGAATATTTCTGCAATATTCACTATGGGCAAATTGTTTTGTAAATTATAGCATAACCATGTGATGGCTCATTGGGAAATTCTCACAAATATATTAAATGAAAAAAGCAAGAGATAGAAGTGTATATACTTTATCACCTCAACTATGTTAAAATATACCTATAGAAACGAAAGGAAATTTGCTAAAATGACTTCTCTACATGGTAAGATTTAAGGGTGATCTTCCCATTTCTTTACACTTCATTTTTATTTTTATTTTTCTTCATTTAAAAAAGTTGTTTTTATAATTGAGATAAAAGGAAATAATTTCCAAAGTGTTATCCCTCCTCTATTTTTCTCTTTTTAAAGGTAATAAAGAGCAGAGCATAGATAAAATGAAATAGGAAAGAAATGGAAACCAAAGGACAAAGGGAACAAGGGGAAAACAGGGTGAAAGCATAAAACAGACTTGAGTAGCAGCAGGGCAGCAGATGAATCTGCCCCCCGTTACTGGCCTGCTGTCTATCACTAACTGGAGATCTCCTCTGTCCTTCTACTCCCTTTCCAACCCAGCTGTACTTTCTGTTGTGTTGTCATTTTCAAAGAAAATTGGCAGCCTCAATTAAGTTTTAGAGAATGTGCTACAGTTATTTCAAACAGTTTTAAACCTTTGGTTCACGAACCTCTATAAAGTTTGTTAAATGCTGGTGTGTCAAATGGATCCGTTAAATGGCCAAAGTTTGGTTTGGGTAACCCACTGAAAATAAAACAAATATATTAAAATTTAATTGGCAAAAGCCTTTATAAGCAGTATCTTTAGGGATGCCTAACTGATAGGTATTTATAATCTATTCTACATACTCCTGGCTGAAAAGCATTCTAGGCATAAGCAAATAGATGGCAACAAAGCCACCAAAATCCTGAGCTTAACCTATTCTTCACCTCAGTCCCAGTAACTCGAATATCTCTAAAACTCATGGGAGACAGAAAACAATGAAGTGAAGTGAAGGGGCCTCCCCTCCCAATATTTACTGCCTCTATCAGCCCCATTCAACTTCAGTTCTCCTCCCATATAAAGCCATTTCAGAAAGAAGACATACTAGAGATTTTTTTTTAATTCAACAAGTATATATGGAATGATTATTGAGTATCAAGCACTGTATTAGGTACTTTGGTATTTAAAAGACATGGACTCTCCTTCTAGAGGCTTCTCATCTGGTTGAGGATACTGTTAACTGTTTCTTCTCAAATATGGTCAATATGCATTATTATTAAATACCCAGAAGACTTTTTAACCTGTCTGATTAAGGAACCAAAGTTGTTAGTGAATATTATTTAAGAGAACTTCTAAAAATGCTTATCAGGGATTGACAGGACCTAATGAATTCCTCTAGGCAATATACCTCTGATTTTTTTGCTAAAGGTTCACAGTAAAACACATTTCAATCTACCATTCGACATTTCCATAGCTCATACTCATTTCTTATCAAAACAAACAAAACAAATGAAACAACCCCACAACTTTGGCATGGCTTTCATTATCTTTCCATACATAAAAAGTACTGCTAATTATCAATGGAAATTTACATAAAGCCAAGTTAATAATAACCAACCAGTTGTTACTACAAATTATTCTAACATTTCCACAGCCAATTTTGCTTTCATAATTATGTCCTAGAATGAGGAACTGGAAAAAAAATCTAACTTACTCACCTGATGCAAGAAAAAAACCTGATTTCATTTATTGATTAAAATACAAACTACTAGGAGTAGGAAGGACTTAATTGCTTCAGAATTAATTTTTTGGTATTCTTTGTAACAAAAATGTTGTAACAAAGTGTATCTTAAATATTTGTATTATTTTGATGAATTTGAGGTAGACAAAAAGTAGTAGCTTTTTGAACTGGAACCATATATGCAATTTCTAGTAAAAGATAATTTGGTTCAACTACATGAAATAGACTTTTTAGTTAGTATGGGAAGTCAATCGTAACCTACAAGATTATTTGTTTTATGGGGGAGAGCATTCCAAGTCCCAAACAACTGACTTAAGAAACAAACTTTCAGAACACAATTATATATATAATATATATTCTGCCTCTCAATATAATACCTGCTTTTATATCACAGTTTCAAACACTCTATACAGTAACAGAAAAACTCTGAATAAATGTAAAAGGAGCCATAAAATCTTCAGCATTACTGCTTACTGTAAGTTTACAAGCTTATAAATTTTGAACTACAGAAATTATAGAAACTTGGGTTCTCATCTTAGTTTTCCCAAAGACTGTGTGATCTTGCTAAACCACTTTAGGTTTTAATTTAATCACCTGTTTAAAAAATAACACCCCTCCCCCCACAAAAAAAAAAAAAAAAAAACCTCTGGGACTCATACAAAAAGATGCCTCTTTAAATCTAAAATAATATGGTTTATGAAAATGTCTTACTTGTTTGGTATCTGAGAGAAGATTTCAGTCACCCACTTTTCCAAAGTATCCAGTGTTTCTTGTGGGGAGGGCAGGAAGGAAACAGGGAAATGCAAGGTTGTTATTTAAGGTAGAAATGCAATTAGATTTCTCTCACTATCTTTAGGTATAAAACAAAGGAATACTTTGATTTGGGCTTTACTTGCCACTCCTTAACCAGTAATGAGTAACAACAACAACAAAAATAACAGTTAAGTATTTCTAGCTGATAAAGTTAGAAAAAGTACACAAGTAAAAAAAAAAGTTTTTGTTTATCATTAGGCAGTGTGGAGGGCCAAGAGATTAAGAATATACCAACCATCCTCCTACTCCATTCCAAAACTTACTTCCTCTAGGAAGGTTTCTCCCAATTAACCCACACCATACTGATCCTTTTACACTCCATTTATTTTACATTATTTTATACTTGCTAAGGCTTTGATCTGTAAGTATTCCTCTTAGGTTTCATATGATTTTCATCTTCTTTTGATTCTTATATTTCATACAAAATTCTTTTGCAATTTCTAGTAAAGCAGATCTAAGTGCAAAAAGAAACCTTTTCCCTTTATCTCACTGACTCATTACTATCAATGAATAGTATTTGTTAGTTCCAACAGACATGTTTCACTAATTTTGAAGAGGTGCCCCAGTAAAAACCAAGATACAAATTAATCAAGCTCTGAATCTCTTATATACCATTTATATAGATATTGAAATCTTATTTTATGCACTTAAAAAACACTATTTTATAAATTGTATAATATACATATATAATCTTTTTTTTTAAGCCCAGCATGGGGCTTGAACTCACTACCCTGAGATCAAGACCTGAGCTGAAATCAAGAGTCCGATGCTTAACCTACTGAGCCACCCAGGCACCCCTAGATATTTAACTTTTAAATGGTATAATAAATGCTAAAGCTTAAAAACAACTGAATTTAAATTGTACAAGTTTCTCTTATCAAATATCTAGGACTTACTTTAGAAATTTGCAACAAGCATTAATAAGCTCTTATATTTGTCATCACAGAGGAAGAGAATGCAAAGGAAATAATACACAGTGGAAGAAAAATGCACATTTGTGAAAGACTTGGAAATAAATTGTAAATTATACACTGAATATGGAACTGCCTATTTTAACAAATGCTGTAAAGGCAATCTAGAAGCACATCTGTAGTCTGGACAAAAGAATCTACCATTCTGTATCCATAGCTTTACATTCAAGTCAACTTTAGTAGATTAATTTTGACCCTAAATGCAAAAATGTTTTATATTTAAGTGCCAAGTTAGCTCTAATTTTAATTTTGACATGACAGAACAATATTTTATAAAAAGGAAGAGTCATATCAGGTGAGAAGGTTACTTTTTCAAAAATAAATGTGCAAACTATAAGATATGTCAAAAAAGAACAGTTTGACAACTGAACAAAAGAGATTGCAATATAAAGAAAACAAAAGAAAGATATCATTTCTTTAATGAGAAAAAGTTAATACAAGTTACTGAAGATAATGATAAAAGAAGGAAAAGAACAGAAGTACTGATCAATACATTTAAGATACTTTTGCTATCATTACTATGATGGATTTCAATTAATCATGCCATTTTACTGGACCCTATGTAAAGATGAAAAGATAGACACCTTGCCCTATCAGAGTTTATGATCAATACAGATTAAATGCAAAGCCAAAGATAACAGAGGCAGCATCTGAATGTGACTTAAAAGACCAATTCATGACCTATTAGTACATTAGTATATTCACAGACTAGCCTAGACTAGCCTAGAGATAAGACCTTTCTTTCTCTAAAAGAAAAAAACATTTGCCTGAGAATCAGATGATGCTGTGCTTCCCTAAGCTGTGCCCTTGCTATATGACTTTTCCAAATCCTGATTTCCTTTAGGTCATATTAGGATCAAGCACTAAAATAATTAAGAGTACACTGCAACACTAATTCTAAGGGCAGTAATAGATAGTATACTACCTTTGGATTGAACCACTAAAGTCATGTAATGAGCAGAATAGTAACGCATCCAGAATTCTCTCAATCTAGCATGCGTATCAATATTATTCCTTTTTGGCTCCTGTTTGAGTGTCTCAGCATTTCCTGTAAAAAAGGATGAAAAAGATCACAGAAATATAATAAGTTTATTTTGAACTATACTGAAATTAAAAATTTTTTTAAAGTTTACTTTGTCAAAAGTCTCCACAGCAAAAATGCATACTCTGCTACTAATACATAAGTAATGAAATAACCTAAGTGACTCAAGAATATAGAACTAGTGTATAACAAACAATAACAATAATATCAATATACGACAAAAATTCACAAAAACAATTCTGACATATATTTTAACACATAGGAATTAATCTCCATTTGGCAATACCTTAACAACAGCAGCTGTCTTAAGCTTCCTCTCTTAATAATTAGTCTAGTATTCAATTCAGGTTTTATCTCTGAATTATTTTATTAATATTCTACATAATCCTTAAAAATAAACCATATAAACTAAGATTGTCATATAAAATGTATATAACTGTACAAAATAAACAGGGAAGCAAAACATCCTTTGAATGAAGTTCTATTTATTTATTTCCCATTTTTTTTAATTTAAATTCAATTAATTAACATATAATGTATTATTGGTTTCAGAGGTAGTGGTCAGTGATTCAGTCTTATATAATACCCAGTGATCATTACATCACATGCCCTCCTTAATGTCCTTCATTCAGTTACCCCATCTTCCCTATCCTCCCTCCCCTCTAGCAACCCTCAGTTTGTTCCCTATGATTAAGAGTCTCTTATGGTTTGTCTCCCTCTCTGATTTCGTCTTGCTTTATTTTTTCCTCTCTTCCCTATGAGCCTCTGTTTTGTTTCTTAAATTCCACATATCAGTGAGATCATATGATAATTGTCGTTCTCTGACTGACTTATTTCACTTAGCATAATACCCTCTAGTTCCATCCACGTCACTGCAAATGGCAAGATTTCTTTTTTTTTTTTTTTTTTTGATGGCTGAGTACTATTTAGATCAACTATCCCAGATTCTACAGTATGGTCAAGAGGGTTAATATGAGCTTATAACTGAATTCTTTTTTTTTTTTTTTTTAAAGATTTTATTTATTTATTTGAGAGAGAGAATGAGATAGAGCATGAGAGAGGGGAGGGCCACAGGGAGAAGCAGACTCCCTGCTGAGCAGGGAGCCCTGATGCGGGACTCGATCCCGGGACTCCAGGATCATGACCTGAGCCGAAGGCAGTCGCTTAACCGACTGAGCCACCCAGGCGCCCCATCTTATAACCGAATTCTAACACTAAGAAAAAGCCATTATGAAAAACAGATACTATTTAAACAGCTTACTGATTAAACAAAATTTGGTCACAGCTCAAAAACTATTACAGAAATCATTGCTGAATCTCTGTTGATAATATGGAAATGTCAGGCTGGGGTAGAGCACAGACTTTATAATCATATAAACAGAGGTTCAAATCTCACATCCACCACTGTGTGATTTAAGCAAATTAAATAACTTCCCTGAGCCTGTTTCTTTATCTTTAAATGGAGATAATGGTACCTGGCTCATAACATTGTTACGATGATCAAATGAGGTAATTCATGTAGTGTTAGCAGAGTATCTGATACTCAAAAAGCATTCACAAAATGTTAGGTGCTATTCTTGATATACCCAATGTTAGAGAACCAAATACATGCATGCTCAACTATTTTCTATTTGAAAAGCTGCCTACTTATCCTAAAAGGTAAAAGGAACCTAACTACTCTGCTTTCATAATCTTCCATTTATCAACTTTTCCTATTTTCAATCTTCCTCAATTAGAAAATATGAAATAAGATGAAGCATTCAGCATCTTACCCCAAAAAAATTTCCCCATAGGATGTCCAGGTCTCGCAAGGCTTCCAAACAACATTTCTTTTCTGTTTGCATCAGAAGGTCTTGCAAGTTGATATTCTGTCAGTTTTAAAGAAACACTTTTAATAAAATGAAATTCAGTATTTGCTTTATTAATGGAAATTCAAGAACTGAACTGCACAGAACTGAAAGTAAGGAAGTAACAAAAATTAATTTTGGGGGGGCCTGGGTGGTTCAGTCATTAAGCGTCTGCCTTCGGCTCAGGTCATGATCCCAGAGTCCAGGGATCAAGCCCCACATCGGGCTCCCTGCTGCGCGGCAAGCCTCCTTCTCCCTCTCCCACTCCCCCTGCTTGTGTTCCCTCTCTTGCTGTGTGTCTCTCTATCAAATAAATAAATAAATAAAATCTTTATTTAAAAATAAAAAATTAATTTTAAAAAATTAATTTTTGAATTGTGTGTTATAAGACTGAAGTGGATAACTCAATGACGTAGCCCAGACTCTATGACTTTACACAGTCTGTAATTTTGGGCAGTCAGTACACCTTTCTAGAGGTTTTCCCTTATTTTCAAATGAAACAAGATAGTTAATGACCTGAAGGTTTCAATTCTAGGATGCTATGTCCAAGAATTTACTGATAAAGTGCTAATAAAATGTTAAATCAAATTCCTTATTACCTGGGAACTTTGTCATATATATTGTTGAAATTTCCTCCAAAACCAGCTATGTCAGTAAGAAAGTATTAATGGTTAAGAAAAATCAATGTGAAGTCAGAAATATCTTGGCTAGAATCCAACTTCTGCCATATACTAAGCTGTACAACCTTGAGGATATTCTCTAACTTTCCTGATTCTATTTCAGCATCTATAAAATGGAGTTATTAGTACTTAGTTCATAGGATTTTTATAAGGATTAAATAAGATCTATTCCTTCAACAATTATTTACTGAACATCTACTATGAGGCAGGTACTACTGAACCAGTTGCTAGAGGTAGAAATGTGAAAAAAAAAGGGGGGGGGGACCCAGGCCCTGCCCTCAAGTAGTTTATATTCTAGTAGCAGAGATAAACCAACAAATAGATTCTAAACATAATATCAGTGGTGGGTGCTATAAGAAAAATACATCTGTGTAAGAGAATAGAGAGTGACAACAGGGTGGTCATAAAAGGACTGAGGAGGTGACAAGTGAGCAAAATCCACATAAAGTAAGGATGATATCATAAGTTTTGGGGAAGTTTTCTAGGTACGGAAATTATAAATTCAAAGGCTTTAAGAGACAAGAAATACCTCACTGAGTTCAAAGGCAGCAAAGAGGCCAGTGGAGCTGTTTAATAATCACAGGAGCTTAGAGTCAATAGAAATTGCAGTTTGCTATGGTTAAGTGTTACAACACATAGGGTATTACGAAAATATAAAGGACTGTCACCTAACTAATTTTGTCTTATTTGTGTGTGTGACTTTATGGGGGGGGGGGGCACTTAGAAATGGAGGCTTTCTGGGGAATGACTCAAGCTGAGCACTGAGGGACAAACTAGAGTTTTCTAGGGAATAGGAACAGAAGGAGAAATGGGAGTGTGTAAAACATTCTAAGGAGAAAATCTTAAAGAAGGAGGAGATTATGGCACCTCTGAAACATATAGTTTTTTGGTTGAGCAAATGTTCAGAATCAAAGCAGAGGCAAGACACCAGGCTGAAGAGATAAGGAAAAAAAATTTTTTGAAAAAAACTGGGGAAATGGCTGATTCTGGAACTCTAAGTACTAACCTCTCTAAGCCTATGGGGATAAGGATGTCAAATATGGAAAATGGGGAATAACAATCACAACAATGCATGTAATACATGCTCAATAAATGTCAGCTATTATTATTTATCATAGGAGTAATGGCAAAGCGTTGCATATGTTTAATAAACATCTGCAGATGTTAGGAGAGTCACATTATCAGATTTGGACTTTAGCAAGTTCATTCTAGTTGTAAAAGTGGAGAATGGGTTGAAGGGAAGCAAAAGTAGAGACAAGAAAACTGATCAGGGGTCATCACTGTTATATTTGAAGAGAGTGGAAACTAAAGTGGTGACAGTAGGGAAGGGAAGAAACAGAAGTAAATGTATTCAAAATACTTTAGTTATAAACCATAAAGTCTAAATCAATAATGGGACAGTAAAAAATATATACATAGCTTCAACAAAGTAAATTAAAAAACAAAACAAAACAAACTCCGTTAAAAAAATATGAAGATATGGCTACAAGACAAGAAAAACAATTCCATTATAAAGTATGGTAGGTTGAATAAGAGCCCCCAAAGATGTATACATCCTAATCTCCAAAACCTGTGAATGGGTTACCTTACATGGTAAAAGGAACTTTGCGGGTATGAATTAAATTAAGGATCTTGAGAAGGAGAGGTTATCCTGGATTATCTGGGTGGTCCTAATGTAATCCTAAGGGTCCTTATAAGAGAAAGGCAAGAGGGTCAAAGTCACAGAAAAGACACAAGCAGAGTTCAGAGAGAAGGTTCTACCCTGATGACTCTTTTAAGATAGAGAAAGGAGCCATAGCCCAGGGACACAAATGGTAACTAGAAGGTGGAAAGCGCCAGGAAACAGCTTCTCTCTTAGAGCCTCCAAAAGGAATGCAGCTAAGTAAGGAAATAATTTAGACTTCTGACCTCCAAAGTTTAAGAAAATAAATTTGTAATATTTTGAGTCACTTGGTTTCTGGTAATTTGTTTTAGTGGCAACAGGAAGATAATAGAGTAGACATGTAAACATAGTCACAAAGTGATATATCCACAACAACTGATAAAAATAGAGTATAAGTATCTGAACACTGAGAGAACACATTCTGCTACTTGATTAGATTTAAAAAGGCTTTCGCCATATTTTCAATCTCAATCACCAGGACACATTGTGTAGGAAATTATATTTATGTGAGTATGAACTATCATTAAAATAAAAAGCTAGGGGCGCCTGGGTGGCTCAGTCGGTTGAGCGTCTGCCTTCAGCTCAGGTCATGATCCCAGAGTCCTGGGACTGAGCCCCGTGTCAGGGTCCCTGCTCGGCAGGGAATCTGCTTCTCCCTCTCCCTCTGCCTGCCTCTCTGCCTACTTGTGCTCTCTCTCTACCTCTCTGTCAAATAAATAAATAAAATCTTAAAAATAAAATAAAAAGCTAATCATTAAGAACAATTTTTTTTCTCTACAATCTTCTTTTAGCAGTAAGTTAATCCCATTTTAAAACCTACCCTGTGGACACTGACATGAGTTTCTGTTATCAAATGTATTCAAGAAAACTGTAAAACACTGAACACACCTATCTGCAATGTATAAATAAATGCTTATAAATATAAGTGTATAACCACTCCTTTGAAAGATTAGAACAAAAATAGATCGTCAATGCAGGGCACAGTGACAGCGTAATGAAGTCAGAACTACAAAATAAATTAAAAACCCAGGAAAGAATCTTTTTTATAAGCAGGTGGAGAGGAATAAAAAAAAAAAAAAGGAAAATGAAAAGATGAATCTGCCAGGAAAAGTTGAACATTCCTTCAACTTCTCTAACAAGGAATGCCATCCAAGCAAGCAGGCAACTAAAAACATGTGATTAAGAATGTTAGAAGAAAGACTATCACAACTGAAGAGAAGAAAGTAACATCAGATTATTGAACTTTTGAACCTGGTTAATGAATACTGAAGTTATTACACCAGTTACAATTTAAGAGCTCCCCCATGTCCCTGATCTAAGTAAATCCTTCACACTTGGAAGGTTAAGTGACTAATGACATATATTGAGCTCTTTGTATCAGGTCACAAATTGAACTAGGTCTCCTCTCATCAAAAACAAATGGGGCGCCTGAGTGGCTCAGTCGTTAGGGGTCTGCCTTCAGCTCAGGTCACGATCCCAGGGTCCTGGGATTGAGCACCGCATTGGGCTCCCTGCTCGGCCAGGAGCCTGCTTCTCCCTCTGCCTGCTGCTCTGCCTGCTTCTGCACGCTCTCTCTGTGTCAAATAAGTAAAATCTTTTAAAAATTTAAAAAATTTTTTAAAAAGACAAATAAATGAGCAGAGCAAAACAAAAACAAAAAAGCTTTTAGTTTAAGTTCATTTTAAACCCAAACTACTTATTACATAACTACATTATTTTGACTTAAACTGGAAAATTGAATTAAAGGTTTTATTTTGTAAATACTAACACCTGAACCCAATCTAGAAACTGTATGAAGAAAAAGATACTTCAAAGTATCTACGACAGAAAACAGTTCCTAGTTCTCAAAAAGTATGAAAGGCTTTTAGTTTTCCTTGGTTATTTTGGTTTGTCATCCACTCAACAAATACTTATCTGGATCTATGATAAAAGAGACATTGTGGTAGGCAAATAACAAAAATGAAGAAAATGAATCCTTGATTAAAAGGAGCTAGAAGAGCTAGGAGGAAGAGAACTCCATCCCACCCTCTTTTACAAATAAGTTGAGGGCCACAATCAGTTAAATTTCTAGAAGTAAAACACAAATCTGATGACTTCCAGACAGATGGCTCTTTGTAACCATCTATAGTTTACTCAGCTTAATGAATGCAGTAAGTCATTACAACTCGACACTGAATCAAGCCAAAGAGGAAAAATGCCACAAAAGCAGAAACCAGTGCAGAAACCTGCCTCTTAAGTTCTTGCAAGCCAAGCGTAACCTATATGAACTTAAAGTGACCCAAGAGTAGTATTACATGTTTCCAATGCTAAAATAAGGCAAGCAGGGTTATTCTATGTTGGTGCTATTTATTGGTACTCTGTAATTAAGGGATATTTACAGCACAGCTCTATAATGAAGCCTCACCCTATATAAGTACAGTTTTCCTACGGTCTTCATTCTTTACATCCTAAAGACAAGAAAAACTGTCAAAAAACAAAATTAAATGCATTTCCTACTCAGGGATTTAGTTTCTTCATCCATAAATATATCACAATTGTTTTCAGAACAACCAAAATTCAAACTACAAAGCACAGGTACATAGAGGTAACAAAGGGTAAGCTATTTAAATATCAGAATGGTACTTAAAGCCTCAGAGAAAATGTCTCTTCATGAAAAAGGAGTTATGTGAGCTTTTAACGTTTTAACACCCAGCATTAGCTTTAAGGATTAGGCTACCATCCTGCAAAAGATTAATCACTATGGTAAAACCCTCAAAAAACAAAGACTGAAAAACAATAATCTATCATGCTTTTATTTCAAATCTACACTGAATTAAGACATTTAATGGTTTAGGAATAAATGACACATTGATTTCATTTTAGCCCTTTATGATATAAAGATAAAATGGTCTAGTGATAAAGAATCATATATGTGCTAAATACCTAGTTCAATGCAAGAAATAGTCATAAGATATAAAGCACTTATCTTACCACTATCAACAGCTTCAACCTCGCGGTCAATTGCATCTCTGATCATTAGCGGATGAATGAAGAACTGAGCCCATCTGAAAAATAAAAAACAAACCCTGGCATTTCTGTTTCTGTTCAGAGAAATCTTTTAATCGGTCAACATCTATTTTTTGTTTAAGAAATTTACTAAGTTGGGGGCGCCTGGGTGGCTCAGCCGTTAAGCGTCTGCCTTCAGCTCAGGTCATGATCCCAGGGTCCTGGGATCGAGCCCCGCATCAGGCTCCCTGCTCCACGGGAAGCCTGCTTCTCCCTCTCCCACTCCCCTTGCTTGTGTTCCGAACCTCTCTCACTGTGTCTCTCTCTGTCAAATAAATAAAATCTTTAAAAAAAAAAAAAAAAAGAAATTTACTACGTTGGGGACGCCTGGGTGGCTCAGTTGGTTCTTCGGCTCAGGTCATGATCCCAGGATCCTGGGATCAAACCCCACTTCAGGCTCCCTGCTCAGTGGGGAGTCTGCTTCTCACTCTCTCTCTATGCCCCTCTCCCTTCTTGTGTTCTCTGTCTCTGTGACAAATAAATAAAATCTTAAAAAAAAAATTTACTAAGTTGGGGGCGCCTGGGTAGCTCTGCTGGCTAAGCCTCCGACTCTTTATTTGGGCTCAGGTCATGATCTCAGGGTTGTGAGATCAAGCCCCACATCAGGCTCTGCACTCAGCATGGAGTCTGAAATTCTCTCTCCCTCTCCCTCGGTCCCTCAGCTGGCTTGTGCACGCACGCGTTCTCTCTCAATCAATCAATCAATCAATAAAATCTTTTAAAAAACAAGTTTAAGTTCATAACCATGCATATGTAAAATCTAATTATTTTCTGCATTTCCATAAAGTCTACAAACTATCTCTTTTTCATTGTAACACCCATACAGAAATGTACATAAAACATGAACAGAGACTAATGCATAACTATAATGTAAACACCTAAGTGACTACCCCGTAAGTCAAAAAACAGACCACTGTCATAATTCTAAAAGCACCCAGCACCTACCTTATCCTCAGAGTTAATATCCTGAATGTTATGATAATCACTTCTTTGCTTTTCTTTATAGTTTTATCACCCATACATGCATTTCTAGACCAGTGTTTCTTGCCTTTCTTTTTCCCCATTATCAACCCTAAGTAGCCTTTTCAGATTTTCCCCTAATCACTCTCCTTGAACTTCTAATATCACAGATATACTGTTTATCTGTATGTGTATCTGTGATTTTTTTTAATATACATATAAGGTATATAAAGCCTACTCTTTTACTCAATACAGGGTTAGAAATGATTAAATTTTTTAAGTTAAAAGTTGTTTTTTTTTTTTTAAAGATTTTATTTATTTGACAGAGAGACACAGCCAGAGAGGGAACACAAGCAGGGGTAGTGGGAGAGAGAGAAGCAGGCTCCTGGCTGAGCGGGGAACCCGATGCGGAGCTCAATCCCAGGACCCTGGGATCGAGTCCCGCATTGGGCTCCCCGCTCTGCGGGAAGTCTACTTCTCCCTCTGCCTCTCTCTCTCTCTCTCATGAATAAATAAATAAAATCTTTAAAAAAAAAAAAAAAGGCTATCGATATTTCACTTACCTTTATAACTGTTATTTGCTTTTTAATGTAATTTATTTACATAAATTGTGATGCATCAAATTACATATGTATCCATTTATATAACAGCAATGCAAACAAAATTTTTAAATTAACATCTACTTTTCCAGCAAATAAAACAACTGAAAAAATTAATTTCCTACAATACTTAGTAAACTTTTCCCTTTTGCTTGATCCAAAAAAGAAACTTTTAACTTAATTAGCTACTAGATATTAAGATAGTTGACATTTTCTTCTTTTCAGTATTGGTATAACTAATGGGTTGAATAACTTTTGTTCAATTAAATAATAAAAGAGTATATTTCTATTTAATTCTTAATGCCAAAGTCATACACAAAAGCACAGAGTATCAAACAAACATTCACAAAGCAGCTAATGGAACCAACTGGCATGTGTAGACCACCTCTATTGATGACTTCAAGATCAAGCAATCATTTGAAAGTCCTCCAATCACCTATCCAACAGTTTTGTAGTACTGACATTGTATATGCTTTGTCTATCTTCTATGAACTCATATCACTATAAATGGTGCTCATGTGATACTCAAAAAAAACTCAAAACAGAAATTAAATACTAAGTAAAGATTTTGCCAGGTAGTGTTAAGCTTTGGAGGGCCACAAACCATTATGATACTGACCATTTTTTTTTTTACCTCCAAAGAACCAATTTTTGCCACCAACAGAAAAAAGATCCTCCCTGCTGAGAATACATGTTCTAGACAATCTAGTTTTGTTTCTGAGTTTATCTAAACGGAAATATACTGTATGTATTCTTTATGTCTTATTTACCTATTTATTTTAATATTCATCTATGATGGTACATGTGGCTGCGGTTCATTTATTTTCACTGCAGAATATTCCACTGCATTAATTTATTCATCCAAGCTACTGCACATGAACATTTGGGCTGGTTCCATGTTTGGACTATTACAATCAATGCTGCCATAAATTCTTATCAAAGTGTACTGGGCACATTTGCACAAGTTTGTCTAGGTATAAATCTAGGAAAGGACTCCTAGGTAATAGTGTATACATGCACATGTTCAACAGCACTAGATAAAACCAAAATTTATATCACCGTCACCTGGTATAGTCAGACTTTAGTATTTACTGCAACTTTTACGAATACAGTTAAATCTCATACTGGCTTTAATTTACATTTTCCTGATTCCTAACGAGATTGAATACCATTTCATATATTTATTAATCATTTGAATTTTTTCTCTTATAAAATACCTGTTTAAGGCTCTTTTTCTGTTAGGTTGTATTTTTTCTAATTCTAATAATATATATACTTACTCATTTTATACATTTATGTTATATATAATTATACATATAATCTAATAATTAAAAATCAATGATAGTTATTTTAAATATAAGTCCTTGGTTATGTGTTACAAATACAGTCTTCTACTTTATACTTGTTTTTTTCCCCACTCTTTATAGTATCATTTTTTTTTTTTTAAGATTTTTATTGGGATACCTGGGTGGCTCAGGCAGTTAGGCGTCTGCCTTCAGCTCAGATCATGATCCCAGGATCCTGGGATCGAGTCCTGCATCGAGCTCCTTGCTCATAAGGGAGCCTGCTCATCAGGGAGCCTGCTTCTCCCTCTGCCTGACACTCCCCCTGCTTATGCTCTCTCTCTGACAAATAAATAAAATCTTAAAAAAAAAAAGATTTTTATTTATTCATTTGAAAGACAGAGAGAGAGAGAGTGCACAAGCAGGGGGCAGGGGTGGAGGGGCTGAGGGAGGAGCAGATTGTCTGCTGAGCAGGGAGCCCAATGTGGGGCTCTACCCCAGGACCCCAGGATCATGACTAGAGCTGAAGGCAGCCGCTTAACCAACTGAGCCACCTAGGCACCCCTATAGTATCTTTTGATTAATATAATGTAGTATCATTTTTCCTTTAAGTTTTGTGCATTTTGTACCTTGTTTGGTAATTCTTACCAAAGCTAAAGTTATACTCATCTCTAAAACTTTTAGTTGTACTTTTTACTTTTTTATCTATGATCTACCTGGAATTGACCTTTTGTGTATGTTGTGAGGTAAGGAGTCAATTTTGTTTCTGGCTTTATAGAAGCCCAATTACCTTGGAATCATTTCTTTTAAAAGCTCTTTCATCACTGCTCCACAGTGCCCCTATCAAAAATCAAGTGTTCACCTATGTGTTGGTATACTTACAGGATTTCTATTCTGTCCCATTGGTCTCTTTGCTTAGCCCCCTGCTAACACCATAATGTCCTCATTACAAAACAAAACAAATCTAAGTATCTACTACATCAAGTCCTGCTATCCTGTTATTTTTCCTATGCAAAAATAACTGGCCCTCTCCCTCTCCTTATAAATTTTAGACTTAGCTTTTCTATTTAAAACTACATATATCTTCTGAGATCTTGGCTGCAGTATCACTGAATCTGCACATTAACTAGGAAAACTGACATCACTAAAAAAAAAAATAAGGCTTCAAATCCATGAATAGTATTTCTTCTCAATTTATTTAGTTCTTTAGTATCTCACAATAAGGTTTTAATATATTCCCTGAAAAGAGGCTTTATACATAATTTTTGGAATGATTTCTGAGTATTTATTTTTACAACTTTAAAGGTATTTTAACTGTTGCTGCTACATAGAAATACTACTGACTTTCATATATTAAACATTATCATTTTTATCACTTTTTATTTTATATATTAAGCCACGTTACTAAATTATGTGAATAATTTATCTCTAGAGAAATCTGAATTAGAATTTCTATACTCACAATCATATCACCTACTATAAGAGCTGTGTATTGGGGCGCCTGGGTGGCTCAGTCGGTTAAGCGGCTGCCTTCGGCTCAGGTCATGATCCCAGGGTCCTGGGATCGAGTCCTGCATCGGGCTCCCTGCTCAGCAGAGAGCCTGCTTCTCCCTTTCCCTCTGCCTGCCGCTCTGCCTACTTGTGTTCTCTGTCAAATAAATAAATTAAAAAAATAATAACAGCTGTGTATTTTGCTTATTTTTCTCTCTTGCATAATAGAATGATAAATAGAAGCGATCACAACCTGTATCTCTGTCTTGTATCTGTTCAACTTGAAAGCTTTCAAGGTTTCACCATTAAATATAAGGCTGGTTCAAAATATCAAATATCATATTGAGAAAGTTGACATACTCTGTTTGCTAAGAGCATCCTCATGAATAGATACGAATTTCATCACACAATTTTTTCTACATATATTTTTTTCCTCAATCTGACAATGTGATTGGGGCGCCTGGGTGGCTCAGTCAGAGTCTGCCTTCAGCTTAGGTCATGATCCCGGGGTCCTGGGATTGAGCCCCACATTGGGCTCCCTGCTCAGCCAGGAGCCTGCTTCTCCCTCTCCCTCTGCCTGCCACTCTCCCTGCTTGCGCTCTGTCAAATAAATAAAATCTTTAAAAAAAAAAAATATGACAATGTGATGAACTACATTAATTGATTTTCTCATGTTAACTCCACCTTATATTTTCTAACCCAACTCAGTACTACTATATCATCCTTACTAGATATTGTTATTGTGAGTCTGGTCTGTAATTTTTCTTGTATTATACTTTCTTATATCAAGATCATGCTACCTTCATAAATGAGGGAGGAATTATTTCTTCCTTCAAGTTTTTGTAGAACTCTAAACCTAAAAGTTTATTTTTGAGATTTTTCATTACAGATTCACTTCTTTAATGGTTATAAGATTATTCAAACTTTTTAACTGTAATTTCTCTCATGTGAGTTTTACAAGTTCTATTTCTAAGAATGTGCTTCCAGTTTTTTTTTTCACTTACTGGCATAGGTATTCAAAATACCTTATTATATTTTCAATATCTGAAAGATTACAAATCATACTCTTTTTCATTCCTGACACTTGCACATACTTTTTTTTCCTTGACCAGTCTCATGAAAGGCTTATCTATTTTATCGGTTTTTTCAAAGAACCCACATCTAGCCCTCTAGTTTTTTGAAACAATATGTATGTTGGTTCTACTGAGAAATAATTCACATACTGCAAATTTTCCTTTTAAAGAGCACAATTAAGCAGATTTACTACGTTCACAGGATTGTGAAAACACTAACACTAATTTCAGAAAATTTCATTACCTCCTAAATAAACTCTGTACCTGTTAACAGTCATTCCCCATCATCCCAGACCTTGGCAACCACTACTTTACTTTTGGTGTCTGTGGATATGACTATACTGGACATTCCATATAAATGAAACCACACATTATGACAGACACAAAAGTCCAACCTCTTTCACTTAGCATAATGTTTTCAAGATTCACTCATGTTGTAGTATGTATCAGGACTTCATTCCCTTCTTATTGCTAAGTAATATTCCATTATATGGCTATACCATAGTTTATTCACCAGTTGATGGACATTTGGGTTATTTCCACTTAGACCTATTATGACTGTAACTGCTGCTATGAACATTCACGTACAAACTTTTGTGTAGATGTGTTTTCAATTCTCTAGGTTACATACTAAGTGTGGAAGTGCTGGGACACACGATACCTCTGTTTAACTTTTTGAGGAAACACTAAACTGTTTTCCAACATAGCTGTGCCACCATCAATGTATGAAGGTCCCAATTTCTTGAAATAGTCACTAGTTAATTGCTGTTCTTTTTCAAATGGTGTGAAATGGTAGCTCATTGTGGTTTTGATTTTCATTTCCCTAGTGACCTGACATTGAGCATCTTTTCATGTGCTTATTGGCCATCTACATGTGTTCTCTGGAGAAGTATCTATTCAGATCCTTTACCTATTTTTAATTGGTAAATTAAATTTGGGTTGTCTTTTATTGTTGAGCTATAAGAGTTCTATGTATGTTCTGGATACCAGTCCCTAATCAGATACATGATTTGCAAGTAGTTTCTTCCATTCTGTGCATTGTCTTCTCACTTTCAACATGTGGAAATTTAAAGTAAAAAACGGTTTTAACTTTAATGGAGTCTAATTCATCTAGTTTTTCATTTCTTGTTCCTACTTTCGGTGTCATATCTGAAAAACTATTGTCAAATCCAAGGTCACAAACATTTATGCCTATGTTTTCTTCAGAGTTTGTAGTTTTTGCTTTGACATTTAAGTCTATGACTCAATTTGTTAATGTTTGTATCCAGTTATCCCAGTACCATTTGTTGAAAACCTATTCTTTCCCATTGAATTGTCTTGGCACCCTTGCAACTAACCATAAATGTAATGATTTATCTCTGGAGTCTCAATGCTATTCCACTGATCTATCCCTATGCCAGTACCATATTGGTTTGATTACTACACCTTTCAGTAAGTTTTTTTTTTTTAAGATTTTTATTTATTTATTTGACAGAGAGAGATAGCGAGAGCAGGACCTCAAGTAGGGGGAGTGGGAGAGGGAGAAGCAGACTCCCGCTGAGCAGGGAGCCTGATGCAGGGCTCGATCCCAGGACCCTGGGATCATGACCTGAGCCGAAGGCAGACGCTTAACGACTGAGCCACCCAGGCAGCCTACCTTTCAGTTAGTTCTGAATTTGGGAATAGGAGTCCTTCAACTTTTGTTCTCTTTCAAAATAATTTTTGCTATCTTGGTCTCTTCCATTGAATTTTAAGATAAGCTCATTTATTAATTTCTTCCAATAAGGCAGTTGAAATTTTGATACAAATTAAACTGGGGGGGGGCGCTGGGTGGCTCAGTCGTTAAGCGTCTGCCTTCGGCTCAGGTCATGATCCCAGAGTCCTGGGATAGAGCCCCGCATCGGGCTTCCTGCTCCACGGGAAGCCTGCTTCTCCCTCTCCCACTCTCCCTTCTTCTGTTCCCTCTGTCACTGTGTCTCTGTCAAATAAGTAAATAAAATCTTAAAAAAAAAAATTAAATTGAGGGGCCCCTGGGTGGCTAAGTTTTTATTTTGGCACAAGTCATGATCTCAGGGTTGTGAGACAGAGCCCCACGTCAGGCTCCAGGCTCAGGAGAAGAGTGTGCTAGAGTTTCTCTCCCTCTCCCTCTGCCCCTTGCTCCACATGTGCACACTTGCTCCCTCTCACAAATAAGTAAATCTTAAAAATAATTAAATTGAAACTGTAAATCAATTTGGGAAGTATTACCATCTTAACAATATAAAGTCTTACAATCTATAAACATGAGATGTTTTCCTGTAATTTAGGTCTTCTTTAATTTCAGCAATTTTTCACAGCTTTGCACATGCAACTCTTATACTTCCTTTGTTAAAATTATTCCTAAGTATTTTATTTTTTTGCATGTTATTGTCAAAGGAATTTTTTCTTAATTTAATTTTTGGATTTTTCATTTCTTGTGTATTAAAATACAATTGATTTTTGTACACTGATCTTCTATCCAGCAACCTTGCTAAACTCAATATTAGTTCTAACAGTTCTCCTGTGGAATTTATAGGATTATGTATAAACAAGTTCTCATTATTTGTGGTAGCTATGCTCTCTAGGCTGCCATGACTGCTGAACTAGCAAATACTGAACCACTATCCTAGAGGAAAATACGTGTGTACACACACACACAATTATCTTAAATCCTATCTCATCCTAGTAGATTCTTCTTTTAATTCAGAAAAGATAGAATGAAGTTCAGATGTATTACGTAACTTGCTTGAGGCCACCTCACTAATGGGAGCCAGAGTTGGGATTTAAATCCAACAAACAGGCTCTGAAGCCAGAGTTTCTTTTACTATATTATACTGTTCCCTAGTGTCTCCAACCCCTGGTCATCTCTATATGAAAGCTGAAACAAAAAGGCAGAATGTTGCCTTGTTCAACCTCAGCTGAGAGTACGCTGGGCAACTCAAATTTTTCACAATTTTTAAAATTTTTCACATGTCCATGAAAGACTATGAAAGCACCTAGTATTCATTCGGGAGTTACAAATAAGTTTTAGTAAGTAGGTGAATTCTCCACAAACAATGAGAATCAACTATACAAGATTATGTCATCTGCAAATAGAGATAGTATTCTTTTCCAATCTGCATGCTTTTATTTCATTTTCTTATCTAATTGAGCTAGCTAACACCTCCCCTAAATGCTGAATAGAAGTGGTAGCTGACATCTTGATCCTGATCTTCAGCAAAAAGCTTTTATTTATTTTTATTTTTAAATATTTATTTATTCGACAGAAAGAGAGAGTACAAGGAAGGGGAGCAGCAGACAGAGAGGGAGGGCAGGCTCTCCGCTCAGCGGAGAGCCCGGCGCGGGGCCCGATCCCAGGACCCCAGGAACACGACCTGAGTGGAAGGCAAACGCTTAACGACTGAGCCACCCAGGCGCCCCCAGAGAAAAGCTTTTAATCTATCAACATTAAGTATGTTCGATGTGAGTTACTCATAGATACTCTTTATTAGATTAAGTTCCCTTTTATTCCTAGTTTATTAAGCCTTTTATCATGAAAGAGTGCTTGATTTTGTCAAATGCTTTTTCTATTTACATTGATATTATGTAGCCAGATGTATTTTGAGTTTTCTATTAATATGGTATACTGCAATGATGTATTTTGTATGTACACTGATTTTGTAACCTTGCATTCCTGAGATAAATTGCAACTGATCATGGTGTATAATCCTTTATACATTTTGCTGGATACAACTTCACAGTACTTTGTTGAGGATTTTGGCATCTATATCCATGAGATATTAGTTTGTAGTCTTCTTGTGATGTCATTGTCTAGTTTTGGTATCAAAGTAATACTGACTTCATAGAATGAGTTACAAAGTGTGTCTCATTCTATTTTTTTAAAAAATTTATGAAGCATTAGTGTTAATTCTTCTTTAAATGTTTGGTAGGTTTCACCAGTGAAGCCATGTGGGTCTACACTTTTCACTTGGGAAGTTTTTGATTACTGATCCAATCTCTTAATACAGGTCTATCCAGATTTCCTGTCTTTTTTTTTTTTTTTAAAGCTTTTATTTATTTATTTGACAGAGAGAGACACAGAGAGAGAGGGAACACAAGCAGAGGGAGTGGGGGAGGGAGAAGCAGGCTTCCCGCTGAGCGGGGAGCCTGATACAGGGCTCAATCCCAGGGTCCTGGGATACAGTCCCACATCAGGCTCCCTGCTCAGCGGGAAGTCTGCCTCTCCCTCTGACCCCACCCCCACTCATGCTCACTTCTCTCTCTAAATAAATGAAAAATCTTAAAAACAAAAAGAAATGTTTACTATTTCACTCCTGCGTTTAATAATCTGGGTCTTCATTTTTCAGTCCAGCTGGAAGCTTGTCAATTTTGTTCTTTTCAACTTTGTTTTATTTTCTCTATTTTCTATTCCCTCTTTCATCAATTTCCACTCTCACTTTTATTATCCTTCCATTTACGTGGGTTTAAATTGCTCTTCCTTGCCTAGTTAATTAAGATGTAAGTTTAGGTTAACTGACTTCAGGTCTTTATTTTTTTCCAGATCTTTCTTTGGTAATGGAGGTATTTATAGCTATAAATTCCCTCTGAGCACAGTTTTTGCTGCATCCCATACATTTTTGTATGTTGTTTTCATTTTCATTATTCTCTAAGTATTTTTTAACTTCTTGTGATTTCTTCTTTGACCCACTGATTTGAGAGTCTATGGTTTAATTTCCACACATGTGTGGAATTTCCCAAGTTTCCTTCTGTTAATGATTTCTAATCCCATTCCATTATAGTTACAGAACACAGTCTCTATAATTTCAATCCTTTCAAATTTACTGGAATTATTTTTATGATGTAATATATGTCAAAATGCTGGAGAATGATATGCTGCACTTAAGAAGAATGTGTATTCTGCTGACTTTGGGTAGAGTGTCCTATAAATGTCTATTGGTTTATACTGATGTTCACATCTTCCATTTCTTGTTGATCTATCTAGTTGTTGTATCCTTTATTAAAAGTGGAATTTGGAATGCGTGGGTAGCACAGTCAGTTGGGCATCCAACTCTTGGTTTCAGCTCAGATCATGATTTTGTGGTTATAAGATTGAGCCCCATGTCAGGCTCTGCGCTTGGCACAGAGTATGCTTAAGATTCTCTCTTCCTCTGCCCCTTCCAACCCCACTCTCTCTCTCTAAAATAAATACACCTTCTAAAAAAACAAAAGTGGAGGGGTGCCTGGGTGGCTCAGTCAGTTGAGCATGTGCCTTCTTGGGGTCCTGAGATCGAGCCCCATGTTAGCCTCCCTGCCTGGTAGGGAGTCTGCTTCTCCCTCTCCCTCTGCTCCTCCCCTCTGCTTGTGCTCTCTCTCAAATAAATAAATAAATAAATAAATAAATAAATAAATCTTATTTAAAAAGTGGAATGTTTACATTTCCAACTATTTTTTTAAAAAATATTTTATTCATTTATTTGACAGAGAAAGAAAGAGAGAGAAAGGGAACACAAGCAGGGGGAGTGGGAGAGGGAGAAGCAGGCTTCCCGCGGAGCAGGGAGCCCGATGCAGGGCTCGATCCCAGGACCCTTGGACCATGACCTGAGCCGAAGGCAGATACTTAACGACTGAGCCACCCAGGCTCCCCTACGCTTCCAACTATTATTGAATTGGGTATTTCTCCCTTCAATTCTGTCAATTTTGGTTTCATGTGTTTTGGGGCTTTTGAAAGATCAATGTATGTCTCTAACTGTTGTATTTTCTTGATGGCTTGACCTTTTTATCATTATAAAATTCCTTTGTCAACAATTTTCATCTTACAGTCTATTTTGTCTAATATTATACAGCTACTCCAGCTCCTTTGAGTTACTATTTGCCTGGTACATCTTTATCCATGTTTTCATTGTCAATCTATTGGTGTGTTATAATCTAAAGGGTGTCTCTTACAGACAGCATGTCTAGTTGAATCACACTTTTTTATCCATTCTACCAATATCTGCTTTTTGGTTTTTTTAAAGATTTTATTTATTTGACAGAGAGAGACACAGCGAGAGAGGGAACACAAGCAGGGAGAGCGGGAGAGGGAGAAGCAGGCTTCCCACCAGCAGAGAGCCCAATGTGGAGCTCGATCCCAGGACCCTGGGACCATGACCTGAGCCGAAGGCAGACGCTTAACAATTGAGCCACCCAGGCGCCAGCCCCCAATATCTGTCTTTTAATTAGAATGCTTATTCATTTACATTTAATTACTGATAAGGTAGGATTTGTGTCTACTTCTTGCTGTGTTTTATATACATCTTATACCTTGTTCTCCCTCTATTCCTCCATTGCTGACTTCTTTTTGTTAAAATAGGTATTTTCTTTTCTTCTTTGGTGGAGGAGGGGAGGGACAGAGAGAGACTCTTAAACAATCTCCACACCTAGCACAGAACCTGACATGGGGCTTGGTCTCACAAACCCAAGATCATGACCTGAGCCGAAATCAAGTGTCAGATGCTTAACTGACTGAGCCACCCAGGTGCCCCCAAAATAGATACTTTCTGGTGTGCTATTTTAAACCCCTTGTCACTTCTTTTACTATATCTGAGTTATTTTCTTAACATCTTAACCTATAACAAGCCATTTTAAATTAATACTGACTTAATTTCAATTGTATACCATTTGCCCCTATATACCTGTTCTTTTACCCCTTTGAGCTACTGTCATACAAGTTATGGCTTTACATATTATATAACTATCAATAGATAAGTTTTGCTTTATAAAGTTAATGTCTTTTAAATCAGACAGGAGAAAAAAAACTTATAAAATTAAGTATATTTGTACTCTTTTATATATATCTATGTAGGAACCTTACCAGTGCACTTCATTTCTTCATGTGGATTTGACTGTCCTTTCATTTCAGCCAAGATTCCATTTATATGTCATATATAGATCTGCTAGCAACAAACTTAGTTCTTAATTTATCTGGGAATGTGTTAATTTTTTTAGTTAGAAGGACCTTATTGCTGGATACAGAATTCTTGAGACTTCCAGGAAAGATGGCGGAGTAGGAGGACCCTAAGTTCACCATGTCCAATGGATACAAGGTAACACATCAGTGTAAATAACCCATAAAATGACCTGAAGACTGGCAAAACAAACTCTCCATAGCTAAATGCAGAGAAGAAACCATATGGAAGAGGGCAGGAAGGGCAGAGTCATGGTTGGGGGCTAAACAGACACTGAGGACTGTCCATGGGAGGGAGGGACACCCGAGTGCACAGAGGGAGAGAAATAGACTGTCACACTGGGAAGCCCACACAGGAAAGACGAATTCCCATAATATTTGGCTTTGAAAAGCAGAGGGGCTGAATTTCACAAGTTCTCATAACCAGCAGGACTTAAAACCAGGTACTTTAAGAATCAGTGGGCTTGGTTCTGGGAGAGCCGGAGAGCAAGAGGAAACCAAACCACCACCCTTAAAGAGATAGCAAAACAGTCCCACAGAGACAGCATAGAGGCAGCAGTTTGAAAATCACCTGGAGTACACAGGAGGGAGATTTACTAATCTCAGATCCTGTGCTGTAGGAACAGGGACCAGTTGGGAGACTTCTCCAGGAACAAAGAAGCTGGCTGGGGCCATCTGCCTCCCCCTACCACCAGCCTAAGCATATAACACAATGCTGACACTTGCTACCTAACTTGCTAACATCGCCAACCCACACCTGCATTCTCCTGTAGACATGCCCCTCCAGCCATGCCTGGGCTCCATGTCTCTTCCCACAGCAGATCAGGGCAAACCTCACTAACACCCTGCATCTTGCATGCTTCTACAAATCCGCCCCCTCCAATATACCTTTGGTGAGAGCCCGTCCAATGCAATGCCACAAGCCTCACAGAGTGCAAGCAGCCCCAGTGTGCCAGCACCACTCCAAAGTGACTCCTGCCCCAAGGAAAGGGAAAGATAACCATATATACTAGTCACACAGCAGCCCCAACAGTGGTCTGGGAGCGAACAGCTGGTCTGATTGCAGGCCTTGCCCACCAATAAAAGCTTCTCAGGGGACAGGAAAAGCACCCTAGAGTTTGGTGCTACAGCATCTCTGGAAAACACCCAGTCTGACTCAACTAAAGCCCAAGGTGGCCGCAGACTGGCCCACTAACAGCACAGGAGCCAAACAAACAAAGAGAACCATTGCAGAGAAGTGGACTAAAGAAAAAAGCGGCTCAGCCACAACAGCAGGATGCCCACAACACACATAGGAGACACCCCTGAAGCACCAGGTTCTGGTGAACAAAGGACACTGCACTGCAGGGCAACACGACCTGTTCTTCGAAAGGCTGTTACTTTCAAGAGCAAGAGATGTAGCTGAATTTCCTAACACACAGAAACAGACTCATAAAGTTAAACGAAATGAGGAGACAGAGGAGTATGTCCCAAATGAAAGAACAAGACAAAACCACAGCAAGAGACCAAAATGAAACAGAGATAAGTAACATGCCTGATAGAGAATTTAAAGTAATAATAATAAAGATACTCACTGGACTTGGGAAAAGAGTGGAGGACCTCAGTGAGACCCTTTACAAAGAGACAGAAAACATAAAGAACCAATCAGAGATGAAGAACTCAGAAAGTGAAATTAAAAATACACTAGATGGAATAAATTATAGATGAGAAGCAGCAAGTGAATGGATCAGTGACCCGGAAGACAGAGTAATGGAAAGCAATCAAGATGAGGAGATGGGAAAAAAACACTAAATGAAAATAGACTTAGAAAACTTAGTGACACCATCAAATGTAATAACATTCATTTTATAGGGATCTCAGGAGAAGAGAGAGGAAAGGTGACAGAAAATTTATTTGAATAGCTTTAAACTCCCTGAATCTGGGTGAGGGAAACAGAAATCCACATCCAGAAAGCACACAGATCTCCCAAGATGATCCACACCAAGACACATAGTAGTTAAAGTGGCAAAAAGTAGTGATAAAAAGAGAATTTGAAAAGCAGCAAGAGAAAACTGTTACATATAAGGGAAACCTCATAAGGCTGTTAGCTGATTTTTCATCAGAAACTTTACAGGCCAGAAAGAAGTGGCATGATATATTCAAAGTGCTGAAAGGGAAAAATCTGCAGTCGAGAATACTCTATCCAGCAAGGCTACCATTCAGAATATAAAGAGAGCTAAAGAGTTTCCCAGACAGACCAAAGTTAAAGGAAATTATGACCACCAAAACAGCCCTATAAGCAATATTAAAGGGAACTCTATGAGTGGAAAGCAAAGACTATAAATAAGAGTTTAAAAAGTAGGAAGCACAAAAGTGGGAAAAATAAGTGTATCTGTAAACATCAGTTAAAACACTCCCAAAAGAAAAGGATGTAAAGTATGACACCATATGCCTAAAACATAGTGGGGAGAGGAGTAAAGAATGGGCTAAAACTTAGGTGACCATCAGCTTAATATAGACTGCTATATGCAGAAGATGTTATATACAAACCAAATGGTAACCACAAATCAAAAACTAGTAACAGATATGAAAAAAATAAAGACAAAGAAATCCAAGTATATCACTAAAGAAAGCCAAATAATCATGACAGAGAGAGCAAGAGAAGAAAGGAACAGAGAATAATTACAAAACAACCATAAAACAAGTAATAAAATGGCAATAAGTACATATATATCACTAATCACATTGAATGTAAATGAACTAAACACTCAAAGCAAAAGACATAGGGTAATGGAATGGGTAAAAAAGCAAGATCCATCTATATGCTACCTAAAAAAGACTCACTTCAGACCTAAAGACACATGCAGATTGAAAGTGAAGGGATAGAGAAGTATTTATCACACAAATGGATGTGAAAAGAAAGCTGGGGTAGCAATACTTATATCAGACAAAATTGACTTTAAAACAAAGATTGTATGGGGCGCCTGGATGGCTCAGATGGTTAAACATCTGCCTTTGGCTCAGGTCATGATCCCAGGGTTCTGGGATCAGGCCCCGCATCAGGCTCCCTACAAGGTGGGAAGCCTACTTCTCCCTCTCCCACTCCCCCTGCTTGTGTTCCCTCTCTTGCTGTGTCTCTCTCCATCAAAATAAATAAAATCTTTAAAAATAAAAAAAATAAAGCAAAGATTGTAACAAGAGAACAAGAAGGACGCTGTATAATCGTAAAGGGAACAATCCCAACGAGAAGATATAATAACTGTAAATATTTATGCACCAAACGTAAGAGCATAACATAAACATAAAGGAAGTAATCAATAGTAATAGAGTAATAGTAGGGGACTTTGATGCCTCACTCATATGAATGGACAGATTATCCAAACAGAAAAGCAACAAGGAGGGCGCCTGGGTGGCTCAGTTGGTTGGGCGACTGCCTTCGGCTCAGGTCATGATCCTGGAGTCCCGGGATCGAGTCCCGCATCGGGCTCCCTGCTCGGCGGGGAGCCTGCTTCTCTCTCTGACCCTCCCCCCTCTCATGTACTCTCTCTCATTCTCGCTCTCTCAAATGAATAAATAAATCTTAAAAAAAAAGCAACAAGGAAATAATGGCTTTGAATGACACATTGTACCAGATGGATCTAACACATATACTCAGAACATTCCATCCTAAAATAACAGAACACACATTCTTCTCAAGTGCACAGGAACATTCTCCAGAATAGACTACATATTAGGCCATAAAACAAGTCTAAACAAATTTAAAAAGACTGAAGTTATACCATGCATCTTCTCTAACCACAATGCTATGAACTACAAATCAACCACAAGAAAATATCTGGAAAGAGCACAATTATGTGGAGGTTAAATAACATGCTACTGAACAATGAATGGGTCAACTAAGAAATCAGAGAAAATAAAAAAATACATGGAGACAAATGAAAATGAAAGCACAGCAGTTAAAATCTTTGGGAAGCAGCAAACTTTTCTAAGAAGGAAGTTTATAGCAATACAGGCCTAACTCAAGAAGCAAGAAAAATATCAAATAAGCAAACTAACTTTACCTCTAAAGGAGCTAGAAAGGGGCGCCAGGGTGGCTCAGTCGGTTAAGCAGCTGCCTTCGGCTCAGGTCATGATCCCAGGGTCCTGGGATTGAGCCCGCATCGGGCTCCCTGCTATGCAGGAAGCCTGCTTCTCCCTCTCCCACTCCCCCTGCTTGTGTTCCCTCTCTCACTGTTGCTCTATGTCAAATAAATAAATAAATAAAGGAGCTAGAAAAAGAACAAGCAAAACCCAAAACCAGCAGAAGGAAGGAAATAATAAAGACTAGAGCAGAAATAAACAAAATAGAAACAAAAAGAACAGATCAATGAAACCAGGAGCTGGTTCTTTGAAAAAGAAAAAAAAAAAATCAACAAAATTGATAAACATTCAGCCAGGCTCATCAAACAAACAAAGGATTCAAGTAAACAAATCAGAAATGAAAGAGGAAAAATAACAGACACCACAGAAATACAAAGGATTGTAAGAGAATATTCTGAAAAACTATTAGCCCACGGGGCACCTGGGTGGCTCAGTTGGTTGGGCGACTGCCTTCGGCTCGGGTCATGGTCCCAGGGTCCTGGGATCGAGTCCCACGTCGGGCTCCCTGCTCAGCGGGAAGCCTGCTTCTCCCTCTCCCACTCCCCCTGCTTGTGTTCCCGCTCTCGCTGTGTCTCTCTCTGTCAAATAAATAAATAAAATCTTTAAAAAAAAAAAAAAAAAAAAACTATTAGCCCACAAATTATACAACCTAGAAGAAATGGTTAAATTCCTAGAAACCTATAACCTACCAAAACTGAATCAGAAAGAAAGAAAATTTGAACAGACCAGTTACCAACAATGAAATTGAATCAGTAATCAAAAAACTCCCACAAACAAAAGTTCAGGACCTGATCTCTTCACAGATGAATACTACCAAACATTTAAAGGACAGTTAATAACTATTCTTCTCAAACTATTCTAAAAAAAAAGGAAGCAAGCTTCTAAAATCATTCTATGAGGCCAGCATTACCGTGATACCAAAACCAGATAAAGACACTACAAAAAAAAAGAACTACAGGCCAATATCTCTGACGAACATAGATGCAAAAATCCTCAACAAAAGATTAGCTAACCGAATCCAACAATACATTAAGAAAATCACTCACAACAAGTGGGATTTATTTCTGGGATGCAAGTATGGTTCAATATTTGTAAATCAATTAATGTAATACATCACATCAACAAGAGAAAGAATTTAAAAATCGTATGATCATTTCAATAGATACAGGAAAAGCATCTGACAAAGTACAAGACCCATTCATGATAAAAAACCCTCAACAAAGTAGGTTACAGGGAATATACCCCAACATTTTAAGGCCATATTTGAAAAACCCACAGCTAACATCATACTCAAAGGGGAAAAACTAAGTGCTTTGCCCCTAAGGTGAGAACAAGACAAGGATGTCCATTCTCACCACTTTTATTCAACACAGTGCTGAAAGTCCTAGCCACAGTAATTAGACAAGAAGAAGAAATACAAGGCATACAAATTAGTAAGGAAAAAGTAAAACTTTCACTATTTGCAGATGACATGATACTATATATAGAAAACTCAAAAGACTTCAAAAAATTCCTAGAACTGATGAATGAATTCAGTAAAGTTGCAGAATACAAAAATCAATATACAGTGCATTTCTATACACTAAAAATGAAGCACCAGAAAGAGAAATTAAGAAAATAATCCCACTTACAACTGCACCAAAAATAGTAAAATACCTAGGAATAAAAAACAAGGAGGTGAAAGATCTGTACTCTGAAAACTATAAAACATTGATGAAGGAAATTAAAGATGACACAAACAAATGGAAAGATATTCCATGCTCATGGATTGATAGAAAAAAAAATATTGTTAAAATGTCCATACTACCCAAAGCAATCTACAGATTTAATGCAATCCCTATCAAAATACCAACAGCATTTTTCACAGAATTAGAACAAATAATTCTAAAATTTGTACAAAACCACAGAAGACCCCAAAGAGCCAATGCAATCTTGAAAAAGAAAAACAAAACCAGATATCAAGATATCCTACAAAGCTGCAGTAATCAGAACAGCATGATACTGGCACAAAAACAGACACATAGATCAATGGAATGGAACAGAGAGCCCACAAATAAACCCACGATTATATGATCAATTAATCTTCAACAAAGGAGGTAAGAATATGCAAGGGGAAAAGACAGTCTCTTCAACAACTGGTGTTGGGAAAATTGGACAGCTACCTGCAAAATAATGAAATGGACCACTTTCTTACACCATACACAAAAATAAACTAAAAATGGATTAAGGACCTAAATGTGAGACCTGCAACAATAAAAATCCTAGAAGAAAGCACAGGCAGTAATTTTCTGACACTGGCTGTAACAACATTTTTCTAGATATGTTTCCTTAGGCAGGGACCAAAATTAAACTACCGGGACCACACCAAAATAAAAAGTTTCTGCACAAAGAAAGGAACAGTCAACAAAACTAAAAGATAACCTACTGAATGGGAAAAGATATTTGCAAATGATATATCCAATGAAGGATTAGTATCTAAAATATATAAATAACTTATACAAAACAAATAATCCAGTTAAAAAATGGACAGAAGACATGAGCAGACATTTCTCCAAAGAAGACATACAGATGGCCAAAAGACGCGAAAAGATGCTCAATATCACTCACCATCAAGGAAATTCAAATCAAAACCACAATTAGATAACACCTCATTGTCAGAATGGCTAAAATCAAAAACACAAGAAACAGTAAGTGTTGACAAGGATGTGGAGAAAAAGGAACTCTCATGCACTACTGGTGGGAATGCAAACTGGTACAACCACTGTGGACAACAGTTTAAAACTTCCTCAAAAAACTGAATATAGAATTACCATATGATCTAGTAACTGCACCACTGGGCATTTACCCAAAGAATATGAAAATAATAATTTGAAAGAATGTATGCACCCCTATGTTTATAACACCATTATTTATAATAGCCAAATTATGGAAGCCATCCAAGTGTCCATCAACAGATGAATGGATAAAGATGATTTTGTATATATATACACATACACACAACAGAATATTACTCAGCCATAAAAACATGAAATCCTGCCATTTGTAATAACATGGGTGGATGTAGAGAGTATAATGCTAAGTGTAATAAGTCAACCAGAGGGGGAAAAAATACCATATGATTTTCATTTATATGTGGAATTTAAGAAACAAAGGAAACAAAAGAAACAAACCAAAAAACAAGGCTCTTAACTACAGAGAACAAACTGATGGTTACCAGAGGGTAGGTGGGTGGAGGAATGGATGAAAATAGGTTAAGGGGATTAGAGTACACTTATCTTGATGAGCAATGAGTAATGCACATAATTGTTGAATCACGGTATTGTATACCTGAAACTAACACTGTTAACTATACTAGAATTAAAATAAAAAACTAAAAAGAAAAGTTTTGCTGTATGTGTAAAAAAAAAAAAAATCTTTATTTGAGAGAGAGAGTGAGAGAGAGCACGAGAGAGGGGAGGGTCAGAGGGAGAAGCAGAGTCCCTGCCGAGCAGGAAGCCTGATGCCAGATGCAGGACTTGATCCTGGGACTCCGTGATCATGACCTGAGCTGAAGGGAGTCGCCCAACCAACTGAGCCACCCAGGCGCCCTAAAAAAAAATCTTTAAAAAAGAATTCTTAGTTTATAATCTTTCAGCAGTTTTAAGGTCATACCATTGCCTTCTTGCCTCCATGGGTGCAATGGGAAATCAGATGTTTACTTTATTGAGATTATCTTGTATAAGAGCCGCTCCTGACTTGCTACTTTCAATATTCCCTTTATATTTGGCTTTCAAAGGTTAACTATAATGTGTCTTGTGGATGTCATTAAATTTATCCTTTCCTACAATCTGCTAAGCTTCTTAAATGTGTTTCCAGGGTTCTGAAAAAATTGATTTTGACGAGTTTGGGCAATGTTCTCATTGCTCTTATAGAGGTGAGGCTTTTCAGACGTAATTTTACTTCACCCCTCCTGGTGATGTCAGTTTGCTTTATATTTTAATTTCTGCTATTTTTACCATTTCCTTATAGCTTCTTTGGGCATATTTTGCTCAGACTTCCTGAGATTGATTAGCTCAAAAACATTTGAGCTAATTGCAGCATTAGTAGAAGTTGAAAGAATTGAGCATTCTTCTCTTCTAACATATGCAATTAAGATTATATATTTCCCTTGAAGTACTACTATCCCTGCATCCCACAATACTCTGTTTTTATAATTCACTGCAAAATATTTTCTAATTTCAGACATGCTTTCCCTTTTACCCAGGTGTTTCATATTAGTAATTTCCAAACAAAAGTGGGTGCTCTAGTTGTCTTTCTGCTATTGATTTCTAGCTGAATTTTAACTGTGCACTGTGATCAGAAAACATAATTAACAGGACTCCAGTGCTTTGAAATTTGGACTGAATTTGTGGCTTAAAATATGGCCAACTTTTTAATGCTTTCTATTACACTTGGAAAAATTTGTAGTCTGGAAACCATGGTAATGGTTATTCTATTACTGAAAAGGAAATGTTAAATATCCCACAGAGGCTGGTTATTTGTGCATTTGTCCTTATATCTGATTTATTTTGAGGCTATGTTATTAGATGTGTTCAAATTTAAAACAAGTATGTCTTCCTAGTTAAATTTTCAGCAATATGAAGTGAGCCTTGAACCACAGTAAAAAAAATTTTTTTTTGCTTTAAAAAACCTATTTTTTCTGATATCAATATAACTACTCTAGCCTTCTTTATACTGGTATATCTATCTGCATGATATATTACTTTATGACCCTCTTACTTTCAACCTTTTTGTATTTTTATGTTTATATCTAAATCTTGGTAACTGTCTGGTTTTTGAAAATGTTTGTCTTTTAACTGAATGTTAATCCATATACATTTAACAGTAATTACTGATATATATGGATCTACACCTCCCCCTCTCACCCCACTTGTTTGTCTCTCCCATTTTTTTCTTTGAATTCATTATTAAAAAAAAAAAAAACCTTTTTAACCTGAATTTTATTATGAGGAGTCAATCAAATTCAGAAAATAAGATATTCTAGGACTCTTCAAAACATTAAAAATGATAAAAAAGCAAAAAGGGCAGAGAACTAAAGAGACATACTGCATGCAATGCATGTACCTTGATGGGATCATAGATCAAAGCAACTAAAAAAAAAAAATTGGAGGACAATTCAGATTGAATATGCTCTACATATTAGATAATGTAAGGGACTATTATACTTTCTTAAGGTACTGGTATTGTGGCATTGCAGGAGAATGTTTCGACAGGAGATGCACAATGAAGTATTTAAGGGTGAAGTATCATAAAGCCTGGTCACACTGAAGTTGTTCAGAAAAATAATAGAGTGAGAGATAAAGCAAACTGACAAGATAAAATGTAATGGATATTATTTGTACTATTCTTTCAACTTAAAGGTTCAAAAAATCATAGAAATATATCTGTTGAGGGGCGCCTGGGTGGTTCAGTCATTTAAGCATCTGCCTTGGGCTCAGGTCATGATCCTAGGGTCCTCGGCAGGGAGCCTGCTTCTCCCTCTCCCTCTGCCTGCCGCTCCCTCTTCTTGTGCTCTCTCCCTCTCTGTGTGTGTGTCAAATAATAAAATCTAAAAAAAAAAAAAAAAGAAATGTACCTATTGATACTATGCATTTGTTAAGTGAAACAATACATATGGTACATTTCTATTTTTGTAAAAACAACACATGCATACACACATACCCAGACACACTAAGACACACATACACACACACACACGCATAAATATATAATGTTAACTGCTGTAACAAAGGGGCCAAAAATGTCATGACTCAATCAAGACAGAAGTTTATTTCCTGCAACTATGACAGTCCAGGATAGATGAACCAGATCAGTAGGCAGCACTCCTGCACTCAGACTTTTAGAGACTCAGGATGATAACGGCTCTGTTATTTTCAACACATAATTTTCAAAGTTGCTTCTTTTTCAGCTGAGGTGTAGGGTCAGAGATTATCTCACTTCCACTCACACTTCACTGGTGAGACTTTCCACAAGACCACACCTCATTGCAGGGGAGGCTGAAAATATCAAATTAGGCAGCCATGTCCCAGCTTCAACTCTTTATCACTTGAAAAGAGATTTATTGGAAAGCAGATACTCCATCACAATCATTAAAAAGGGGTCTAGGTCATGGGCTGCCTCCAGCATAGGGCAGTTCCTACTCATCCTTCAGATCCCAGAAAACTGCCTCTTTCATGAAGCAAGCCTCCCTTGATTTCTCATCTTATTTTGTGAATTCCCTTAGAATTAAGAATTGGTGCCACCTGACTTATCACTTAATTGTTTTTTAAAAAAATAATTACAAATGTTTTCCCTGTACTGGTTTGGAATTTTTACACTCAAATTCTGTTATTTTTCCTATTTTTATTTTTTAAAAGATTTTATTTATTTGAGAGAGAGAGAGAGAGCACAAGTGGAGAGAGGGGCAGAGGGAGAGAGACAGGGAGAAGGAGACTGCCCGAAGCACAGAGCCTGATCTGGGGCTCCATCCCAAGACCCAAGATCATAACCTGAGCAGAAGTCAGATGCTTAACCAACTGAGCTACCCAGGTGCCCCTCAAATTCTGTCCTTTCAGAAGTTACCCTAAAAAATATTACATGTATCCTTTTAACTTAACAATGTCTAATGTTAATCAATACCCTACCCCCCAAAATACCTTTTCTCCACTTATATTACCCTTGACTGATATACTATTATTGCTTTAATTCTATGTACTTTTTAAATTTCACAATTGTTTTAAATGATCAATGTTCACTTATACTTACTCATGTAAAATGACTTTCATTGTTCTTTTTTTTTTCACCTCTGACCATCATTTTCCTTCTACCTGAAATAAATTCTTTAGAATTTCCTTCTGTAAGTTGGCTGGTGACAACTGTGTGTCTGAAGATCTATTTTACAATCATTCTTAAAAGATATTTTTGCTTGGTGTAGAATTTGTGGTTGGTAGTTATTTCCTTTCAGGCTACTGCAGATATCCCACGGTCTTTCAACTTCTACTATTGCTGCTAAATAGTCATCTATCAATCTAATATTCCTTTGAAGGAATTTTGCCTTTTTATCTGGCAAAGATTTTCTATATTTGGTTTTCTGCAGGATGACTATGTTTTTCTACATATGGATTTCTTTTAATGTGCACTTTTGGAATCTATTTTAACCTCTGACTTGATGTTCTGAAAATTTTCCAGTGATCAACCCTTCAAATACTGCATTTTTTTCTCCCCTCCTTCTAGGACTCCACTGGACATTTCTGCTCTATCTTCTTGACTCTTTTCCTTTTCTCTGTATTTTCCCCTCTTTATGTTGTATTTTGAATTTCTTTTGGCCTATCTTCCAGTTCACTAATTCTATATTCAGTTGTAATTACTCTTTTCTTAAACCAGTCCATTAGGTTTTCAATTTCAATCACCATTATCTCAGTTCAAGATGTTTTCATTTTTATTTTCCAAATCTCACAGGTCACATGTTACAGTTTCCAATTCCTTGCAACTGTATTCAGACTTGTGCCTTCTTTCCTTTTTTAAGATTTATTTTAGAGAGAGTGTATGAATGTGGGGAGGAGCAGAGAGAATCCTCAAACAGACTCCCCGCTGAGCAGGGAGCCTGATGCAGGGCTCAATCCCAAGACTCTGAGATCATGACCTGGGCCAAAATTAAGAGTCGACGCTCAACCAACTAAGCCACTCAGGCTCCCCAATGCCTTATTTCTTGAAAAACAGAAAGTATAATCATTTTTATAATTTGTGTCTAACCATTCCAATGCCTAAGATCTCCAATGAATTAAGTCTTTCCGTTCTCACTCATGTCTTGTTTTGTGTGCCTACTTATATTTGACTAGTGATCATTTCACTTGAAAAACTATTTATAGGAGCAATAATGTAAGGCCTAGGATGAAGCATTTTGGTTTTTTTTTCCCTCTTCTGCAGATTTATTTGAAGTACAATTGACAAAATATTTCCCCCCCTTTTTTTTTAAGTAGGTTCCATGCCCAGCACGGAGCCCAGCACAGGTCTTAAACTCACAACCCTGAGGATCAAGACCTGAGCTGAGACCAAGAGGCAGACACTTAACCAACTGAGTCACCCAGGTGCTCCTGTACATTTTAAATATGTATAATTTTGGGAGCGCCTGGGTGGCTCAGTTGGTTAAGCGTCTGACTCTTGGTCTCAGCTCAGGTCACCTAGGATCAAGCCCCATGCAGGGCTCTCTGCTCAGTGAGGAGTCTGCTTCTCCCTCCCACTCTCCCTTTGTTCTCTCCCTCGCAAATAAATAAAATCTTTAAAAAAAAATAAAGTGTACAACATGATGACTTGATATATGTATACTTTGTGAAATGATTACCACAATTAACACATCCATCACCTTACATAATTTCCTGTGTGTGTGTGTGTGTGCGTGTGTGCGTGAATGTTGAAGATCTATTCTCTTAGCAAATTTCAAGTGTACATTACAGTATTATTATGGTCACCATGCTAAACATTATATATCCTCAGAACTTATTCATCTTATAACTGAAGGCATGTGCCCTTTGACCAGCATCTCCCCATCTTCCCCAGTATCCAGCCTCTGGTAACCACCATTCCACTCTGTTCTATGAATTTGGATTTTTTTCTTTCTTTTCCTTTTTATTTATTTTTAATTTTTATTTATTTTTTTATTTGGTTCCACATAGGTGAGATCATACAGTATTTGTCTTTTTCTGTGTGGCTTATTTCACTTAGTTTAATGTCCTCTAGGTTCATCCATGTTGTTGCAAATAGCAAGATTTCCTTCTTTCTCATGGCTGAATAGTATTCCATTGTCTACATCTACCTAAAGATATTTCAGATTTTCTTCTTCCATTTATCCAACAACGGAAGCATTTTCTTTTTTAAGAATTTGTGCTTGCTTCTCTCAGGGATCTGAGAACACGACCAGTTCTGGACTGTGTTAAATCACAACAAGGCTTGAAGTTCACCAGAAATCTCGGGCATTCTGAAAATAGGCTGTAATTCCTTTGGATGGCTGATCCATTTTCTCAACCTGAGTCCCAGCTTATTATGAGGGTCTCCTGTTACATATCCCACTTTGTGGACATCCAGGGCTTTGATACTTCTTGCCCTGATAAAGCCAAGTCCAAATTTATTGAAATTAGCAAATGCCACGAGGGCAAAAGCAGCTTCCATTCTCACTTACTTACCGGAGTAAAAATTCAGTCATTTCCTCAACTTTTTACTTAAATGATCCAAGATACTAATATACAATGTGACCTGTGTGAAGGAATTGGATTTTACTGACCTATTAAGAACTACTGGCACTCGGGCGCCTGGGTGGCTCAGTTGGTTAAGCGACTGCCTTCGGCTCAGATCATGATCCTGGAGTTCCAGGATCGAGTCCCGCATCGGGCTCCCTGCTCAGCGGGGAGTCTGCTTCTCCCTCTGACCCTCCTCCCTCTCATGCTCTCTGTCTCTCATTCTCTGTCTCTCAAATAAATAAATAAAATCTTTAAAAAAAAAAAAAAAGAACTACTGGCACTCAATACATGCTAAATGAGTCCTTTGTAAATGAACCAAAGACATTTGATTCCTTAGTAATTGTAGAAATATAATATTATCATACTTATTATAGTAGATACAGTACTTAACATTCTACCACTACCATTTGTTATAAATTCATGATTTGATATTCTTATTAATTTCTCCTATTAATATAGCAGCATTCTTATCTGGTAGGTTCTTTTTTTGTAAGTAGAAACAAATATGTAAATATCTTTCGATTTCCTAAAGCAGTCCTTAAATCAAAAATGTATAGTACGAAGAAATGAATCAAGTTCTTTAAACTTTACACCACGTTTCATCAAATCTGAGGTGGTCGGAATTTATTCAACATACCCTTTGCCTAATCTTTTTTCCAATAAAATGGGCTTTTTCCTTATTTATATTTAGATATAACCAAATGTGGGTTTCCTTGATTTGGGAGGGTGAGAGGTTGTTGGTTTGTTTGGGGGGTTATTTTTTTATGTTTTTGTAACCAAATATAAAGTCATGAGAATTCAACTTGACTATTAAGGCTTAAGATTTCTTCACACATACAAAAACCTGTTTGGATTTTGTGAACCTTGGGAGCTAAGAACTTTGAAATAAGTAAGCACACAATCATCCTCAGAGTATTCCTGATTTTATAAGTTCATAGAAAAGATAACCTTTAGTATCATTTCCTCTGCCTTCACTGATTTATTTTGTCCCTGTCCTTTGTTATTTTGGAATTAAATGTTTAATTACAGAAACACTGAGTATCAAATATATGTGCTATGAGCATGTCCTTCAGTATACAATAAAAACAGCCATAAAGGGATGCCTGTGTGGCTCAGTCAGTTAAGTGTCTGCCTTTGGCTCAGGTCATGATCCCAGGATCTTGGGATGGAGTCCCGTATCGGGCTCCTTGCTCAGAGGGGAGCCTGCTTCTCCCTCTGCCTGCTCTGCCTGCTGCTCCCCCGCTTGGGCTATCTCTGACAAATAAAATCTTTAAAAAAAAAAAGCCATAAAATAATTCAATGAACAAGGTAGACAGCCATATTAGAGATTAATGAAGAAAATCCAAAATGTTGTATCTTGATAATGTTATCAAAGTAATAGTGTCAGTTTTAATGGGATTTTGACATTGTTTTAGCAAAAGAGTTGATAATTTGGGGGTTCAATAATGGTACATGCTTTCAACTTAAGGGAATTTTATCCAAAAGATTTTTCAGAGTCAAATTACTCTCTTAAGGGAAGAGACAATTTCTTTAAGAAAACTGAACTTCTGTCATGTTTTGAGGATCTTCTCGTCATTTATGGTTATTTTATGGTTATTTTTTCCATAAAAAAACAGTATTAATTCATTCAACAAATATCTGTGTATCTATCAAGTTCTTGATACTGGAGAGATATCAACAAAAAATAGACAAAAATCTCTGCCCTCAATGGCTTACATTACACTGGTCAAATTCAAGATTTCTTATATTTCAATCTTATATTTATCTAGAATTCGGCATGAAGTGACTCCTTTTTTCTAGTGTAGACTTTGGTCTGCAACCTTGTGATATCAAAACTCTACTAATGCATAGACATAAACTTTCTGGAAAACAATTTTGCAATGAGTACCAAAAGCTCAGGAAAAAAAAAAAAACCCTTAAAAAAACACATGCAAAAAAAAAAAAAAAACCCACATGCAAATATACTCAGCAATTTTACTTCCTAGAATTAACAGAAATAATTAAAAATGTGCACAAAGATTAAGATATTCATCACAGCATTAAAAATACTAGAAAACTGAACACAATTCAACTACCCAATCATATTTAACTTGTTGAACACATTATGGTACTTCTTATACAATAAAAATACACAATTCCTTAATATTATGTTTTATAAATTATATAATTATGTGTAAAAATGATACACCTTGTTTAAAAATATAAAAGGATTCACCCATATATGGAACTTAAGAAACAAATGAACAAAGGGAAGTAAAGGGACAAATCAAATAACAGACTCTTAACTACAGAGAACAAATAGATGGTTACCAGAAGGAAGGTGGGTGGGAGGATGGGTGAAATAGGTTAAGGGGATTAAGAGTACACTTATCTTGATGAGCACTGAGTAAAATACAGAATTGGTGAACCATTATATTGTACACCTAAAATGAACTTAACACTGTATGTTAACTATACTGGAATTAAAACTTAGAAGTTAAAATATAAAAAAATATGAATATGATCCCCTATACATTTAAAAATACAGATGGCTATATACCAAACATTAACCATAGTAATCTTTAGATTATAAAATGAGAAACAATCATATCCCTTTTCTGCTTCTATTTTTCTGTATTTTCTACTAAATTAGAAAAATAATTGCAATAATGAGCCAACAGAGATTACATTTCTGAAACTCAAAGGTATTTAAGGGTTTCAGTTTAATCTTCAATACAAAGACTAAGTATTACAGAACAGGAGCCAAGGGCATTTAATAGTTTGCTCCTTTCTCCAAATAAAGTATTATGACAATTCTACAGAATTAGAGTACTGCTTAAAAAGAAATACTAGAGAACAACGTCCAATATTTCCATTTGTAAAATGTCATTAGATAATTAAAATAAAATACATTTTGAGTTGGTTACCTATCCAGGGCTTCCTTGAAGTATTTTCTCTGGACATCAAATTGAAAGACTGTACGTTCACAATCAGTTGAAGCATTATCACTACCCCCATGTTTCTTCAGGAAGGCATCAAATCCATTTTCATCTGGATATTTCAAACTACCCATGAACACCACTAAGTGGAAAGAACACAAAATCACAGAACACGAAGATATAGACAATGTTTTTATTATCAAGGGTAACATTTCTCAAATGCAAAAAAACTGGAAGAAAATATACCAACATGTTAACAATGGTTGTGTCTGGATAATACTTTCTTCATTGTATGTTTTTGTAATTTTCTATAATGCTCATACATTAGTTTTATACTAAAAAAAAATAAGCATTTTATTTTTAAAGAAATATTTTATTTGTAAAAAGGTTAAAATGCAAACATAAGCATGTATGCAGATTGTTATTATAATAACTCCTAAGGAGAGGCATTTACCCGCAATTAGCTTAGAAAATCAGAATACAGGGCGCCTGGGTGGCTCAGTCGGTTAAGCGACTGCCTTCGGCTCAGGTCATGATCCCAGGGTCCTGGGATTGAGTCCCACATCAGGCTCCCCGCTCTGCGGGGGAAATAAAGATTTCTTGTCTCGACCAGCAGGGCTGAAGACATTTTTGTATAAGTTGACTCCCTCTCCCACTCCCCCTGCTTGTGTTCCCTCTCTCGCTGTATCTCTCTCTGTCAAATAAATAAATTTTAAAAATCTAAAAAAAAAAAAAAAAAAAGAAAATCAGAATACAAATAATTCAGGAAAACAAATATAGATTTAAGTATTTATATCTGTATAACATCCACACAGGTTTTATTTAGGTACATTCATAGTTAAACTGAAGATTTTGTTTTGTTTTGATATTAATCATGTTTTTTTATTTTCTGTATTTCAAATGCTTTGACATCTTGGGGACTTGTTAACCCTGGAAGAGACAGCCCTTCCCAAAGTTAAAGACTAGATTCCTAGAGACAGGCAATTGTCTCCTGATCTGTTGGCCTTAAATACCTGAACAATAATAAAATCTACATTTTAGAATATTCTTCTAAGTGGTTTCATCCTAATCCACAAAACTAGTACGGTTAAGGAAATTAAGTCTTCACCTATGATATTCATAAATACTTTTTCTTAGCCTTTTCCCTTGTTAAACATACCATACTTCTATCAAACCAGTTTCTCAATTCATAAAATTTGGAGGAAAAACACACTCAGGAATGATATTTTACAAAGATCTTACTGTGCTCCAAAAAGTGTGCCAGCCCGGGCAGGTCATCCGGATCAGCAAAACTCCCAACTCCAACACAAAGAGCCGCTGCAGACTGGAGTAAGTAGAACACATACAAATAGTGAGTCAATCCTAAAGGAATAATACTATCATCACATATTAAGGATTCACTTGGAGATGGATGTTTTCCAACAGAAAGTAACAAAATTCTTTCCCTGAGTATCAGGAGGAGCAGCAAAGTGAAACTCACCAGAACTGTGTCAGTTTCACCCTGCTGCTCCTCCTCTTGACATCCTGCCAAAGGCTGAACAGGTGCAGACCTAAGGGAAAAAGCAGAAACAGACAGGAAAAAAAAAAAAAAAGGAAAGGGGACTAGCCAGCCCACCCCAATATCATTTCCTGCCAGCATTTCAGAGTTCTGAACCAAGTATATTTCCTGATTTATTAGATTTCGGAAATCTGCATAAGTAATATATCTAGGTAGATTATCTCTAAAGATCTCTTAGCAATTAAAGACTCTGTGTTCAGTAACTCAGTTAGTAGATGTGAGACTTCTCAGTGTTTTTCAGAAAATTTTATTTTTATTAAAACAGGGTAAAAATGTGTCAGGAAAACATCTAATAAAGTAAAAGGTTAAAAAAAGAAAATCTTTACTAAAAATCTATAGAACTAAACTTTAAAGAGGCTTTTTAGTTCTTCATTTCTTCATATACAGATTACATATATCAGTAGATATTCTCCCAATACCTTGGGCAAATCAGAGTTTTTAACAAAACAGATGGTCAAGAAGTATACTACTTATAAATGATTAGGTATACTAATAGAAATGATCAGGTATACCACTTAAAATGATTAGGGCATACCATTATATCATTGTAAATTAAAAGACACAAAACAGGAGAAGAAAATAGTCAATCTGAATCCTTGAGGAATAGGAAGTTGAATTATTAAATTCCCCAACTTTTTCAAATGTCAATTTTAAAAGGCTAACATATTTGGTGTCAAAGACCGTTTTGATAAATGGTTACTCTTTTAGAAAGAGAACTTTTAAGAGCGAGCGTGTACCTGGTACAAAGTCTAACCATGTGTCAGAAAATGAAAATATGTTTTTAGAAGAACCAAACAGCCTCATTTGATACTGTAAATCCCATTTTGAAGACATAGGCACATAAACTCAGTTAAAACATGGGGGAATATCCACTTCTTCAAACCACAGTCTAACCTGTTCTGTGAGGTTTAATAGGTGCCTAACCTGCTTTCAGCTCCAACTACCCCATAAAGATTTCTTGTCTCGACCAGCAGGGCTGAAGACATTTTTGTATAAGTTGACTTAAACCACAGTCTATCAGTCAGCTTTGACCACAGCAAAAACAGGCTCTGCGATTGCTAGAAAAGAAATTCATACTTGAGAATTATCTACCCAAGAAATTCATACTTGAGAAATTCATACTTGAGGACTTAAGAAAACCCTGAACAAATCATTAATTCTGTATTTATCATACTTAAATTTCAACCTTGTTAATTTATCAAACCTTTCAGATCAAAAACAACTTCCTTTTGGGAGGAGGAAAATGGAGGGGGATGAAAATGATCCTCAGAAAAGTAGTTAACTCTTAATTAGGTAAATGTTCTCCAAAAACCTCAAAATCATTTCTTTCCACTTCTTTTATTAATTCTCATATTTACCTTAAACAAGGTCCACATTTTTCAAATAAAAATTAAATCATAAAACCACTGCAAAACCCTAAACTACTCTTAAGGCACCTCTTATCCTGACTAACTTTATTTCCCTGTTACAGACACTTATTCCAATGAATATAAACCATTTCCAATGTACAATCATAGGACCTTTCCTTTCATGAGTGTAACCACTCCATCTGAATGAACAATTTGATTTCATCTTCAAACTATATTAGGTTCCTGCATTGCTTTCTAATATAATCCAGAACATTAGCTATCAATATCTTATGAGGGAGTATATCATATTGAGTTTTCAGAAAAGAAAGGCAGCATTTTAGCCATTTTTAAATAATCACTACAATCTGATCCTGATGCTCTAGAAAAGGTAAACATTTAGAGTTTGATCCACCTAAGCAAAAAAAAAGGGGTACCAAAACACTGGATGCACATCTTCATTTGTCAAAGGGCTCACAACTGCTATACAAATCTAAGGTATTTTATTACATCTTGACAATAAAACTGGCTGTCAAAACAAGCTTTTAATTTAACCCTAGAGTTTTGCTTATTGGTTGACAGAAGATATAAACAAGTCCAAAGCATGGGAAAAGTTGTTAATAGACAGGTATACAAAGAAACTTTCAGATGGGAAATATTCAGTTATAAAGTTATGACATAATAAGTTTTAGAGCTAAAATGGACCTTAAAAATTATGTATATAATCTAGGGACAATCATGCAACTCTTTTATCTCTAGATCAAGTAATTTCGAGCCCCATGTTGGGTAGAGAGATTACTTAAAAAAAAAAAAAACCCTTAAAAAAGTATGTGAATAATCTAATCCTGTCGTTTTAGAAATGAGAAAATGAAAAGGCATAAAACCATCCAGAGACAGAGCCAGAATTAGAACTCAGGTTTCCTGACTGTCCATGTTCTTTCTACTCTGTGACTTTTATAATTTCTTCCTTTCTATTATTGCTCTATTTGGAATTATGAGGTCTATTTTAAATTAATGTTATCAGTTCCTGATTTATTCATAGAGTATCAAGTATTTTCTTTTCAGTATTTTCATTTTTATTCCTAAAGTTTTCCAACTAATACCACTTGTCCTATCATGTTACCCCAAAACAGGCATCATTCATAATATATATAGCAAGGGGCAAATAGATTCTTAAAAACATGACCCAATTCCCCCAATAACTTAGTGAAAAAACTGGTACAATCTTCTTTAAGAAAATAATTTTTCTAGGAAGAGTGACTATCAACAAAAGGATTTATTTATAACATATCTACTACCTGTATTCTCCTATCTTTATGTCTCTGAGGGCTGACCACCTTATGGTATAATATGTTTGACATCTAGATTTTGGTCTTAGTATAATATGTTTGACATCTAGATTTTAGCCTTAATAATATTAACCTTATTTCATTTGTATGTTGACTATATCATGTTGAATGTATTATCAATAGTCAAGAAACTGATTTTAACAAACATTTGCTGATCGATTCAACTGTAATGTCTCCAAAAAATATTATCCTCTAATATAGGTACTCCCTACTGTAAAAAGGAGGCATTCTTTAAAAGATATCCAGAGAGGGAAATTCTCCTCATCAAGACCTATTGATATATTTACTTATTGTTATTATACTTGACCCTTAACACAGGTTTGAACTGCCCAGGTCCACTTAACTTGGATATTTTTCGATAAATACAATATTGTAAATGTATTTTCTCTTACTCATGATTTTCTTCATAATGTTTTCTTTTCTCTAGCTCACTTTATTGTAAGAATACAGTACATAATACATATAACATACAAAATATGTGTTAATCAGGACGCCCGGGTGGCTCAATTGGTGAAGCATCTGCCTTCAGCTCAGGTCATGATCCCAGGGTCCTGGAATCAAGCCCCGCATGGGCCAGGAGCCCACTTCTCACTCTCCCTCTGCTCCTGCCCCCATGCTCATGCTCTCTCTCCCACACTCTGTCTCAAATAAATAAATAAAATCTTTTTTTTTTTAAATGTGTGTGTTAATCAACTATTTATCTTATTAGTAAGTCTTCCAGTGAACAGTAGGCTATTAGTAGTAAAATTTTAGGGGAACCAAAAGTTATACAAGGATTTTCAACTGCACAGGAGGTTGGTACCCCTGAACCCCACATTGTTCAACAGTCAACTATATATATATTACACTAAGCTCAACTGCCCATTTTTATTTCAATTCCTCCAAATTACTTGATGCTTTCCCGTAAAAAGAGATAAAAACACATGAAATTACTAAACAGAAATTACCCATGAGGACTCTCAGAACCACAGGCCCAGGTGAGGACTCTATACTACCTTGGTCTTTTCTTTTTCGAGTCTCTCCAAAGATAATATACTCTCTTATCCCTCTACTCCATGCTAAGAATTACACAAATCCTCAAATATTACCAGTGATTACTTCTGAGAGTTATGATTGAGTGATTTTTACATTTTTTTAATTTTCCATCCATTTCTATAATGAGCTTCTATACTTTTATAATCAGAGCAAAATGTTTTTAAAATGTTATTTTTATAAAGAATAAATAGAACTTTACTGAAGATCAAAAAATGAATATACACTTATTTTTTGACATTAAGAAATAAAACGTGAGTTTAGGAATTATCCCAAAGAATTCCCAAATTAGAAAAAGACATAATAATAAACATGATTCACACCTGTTTTTCAGTGGTTTTCTTTCTAGCTTCTGCCCTCTCTTCTAATTCTTCTAATTCATTATCCTCAGTATCAAGATCATCATCATCATGTTCATCATCATCATCAAACTCCTCTTCATCATCAAAACCCTCTTCATCATCATCTTCTATTTCAGCTCCAGAATCTTCATCATCATCATCGTCGTCGTCGTCGTCGTCGTCATCGTCTTCCTCTTCTTCCTCTTCTTCTTCTTCATCATCTGTTGCATCTCCTGTTTTACCTTCCATATTACTTAGGTCTGAAATCAAAAGTGCCTGCAAGCCATTCCGTAATTTGATGTATCTAAAGAAAGAAAAAAAATCACAAAACATTTTGAGTCAGCTATTCATTACACACACCAACACAAATGATCATTTTAGCAGAATAAAAAAAAAGTACATATACATACACACACCCCCAACACTATGTTTATATTAATAAAACTAGTTGTTTCTGCAGAGGGGAAACCTCAAAAGCTTATCACTTTCTGAGTAGCTAAAGAGAAAAGATAAGAGACAGTTCACTGTATTTTTTAATTCTGAACTATGAAAATACATTTACCTGTTCAAATACCAAAATTTAGAAGTTAAACACAGACAACAAGCCCACAATTCACCCTCCCTTAACTATTTCTTTAATTTATAAGTACTTAAATATTTTATCATACCAGAAGACTCAACCTAACAGAAACATATCACTCAATACACAGAGCAGTCAGGTCAGCTTAAATATTAAAGCAAAATCTCATATATTTAAACTCTGTTCCTTCCCTTTGATACAATGTATTTGATATTTTATACCAGTTTCCCAAACTGCTTTTATGGACTTAAAAAAGTAGCTACATCTCTAAGAAAACTAAATCCCACAGTCTGGTAGCCTAGCAGGAAAATGATTATCCTATTAGTAAAACTGCTGTGCCAGTTTGATGACAGGATGCCTACTATAAACTTCTCCTGTTTATACTTATTCTTTCGTGTGTTATTCAATAGCATTTACTAAGCAGCCTTTAATATATCAGCTACCATACTACATTTAAAGTTAATAAAACCACATTTCTTACCACCAGGCATTCACTGTCTAGTAAAATATGACGCAATTAAGCCAGTACAATCCAGAATGATAGCACTAAACATGTTAGAAAGAAGGAAGCAATAAGGGAAGCCCTTAACTTGAGCCTTCAAGATGAAAAATGTTTGGAAATGATGTAAGTACTACAGCTCGGTGAGTTGTTCCTTTTTTCTCTCCTCTTTCATTTACAACTAATCAGACTTCCGTAACTGAAAAAAACTGCCTCTGCACAGCAAACCAGGAAACCTGAGACATCCACCCATGTAACTCAAAGTGGGTAGACTGGGCCATGGAGAGGCTGTGGGAGCTAGTGTCACCAGGTCCAGCAGCAGAACAGCACAATGTTGCTGGCAGAAGAGACAGAGGGTCAAGGTGGTGGGTGGAGGTCTGCCCAACTGTGAATTCTGCAGCTGAAGGGACCCATTGCTCTGAGGAATAACAGCAATGACTGTAGGGAAGGAAAGAAAAGGGAAGTAGGCAAACAACCAGTACTGAAAGAAAATGTCTCCCGTTGTGTGTCCTGGGTTCAGGCAAGGAGACTGCCCACAGACTCCTGGGTACCCCAACTGGAGGATCCTCCTACCAGGCTGTGGGCATACCCAAAGCCTCAAATGCTAAGTATACACCACCCCCCACTCTGCCTCCTTCCTGCCTTCCTTTCTTCCTTCCTCCCTCCCTCCTTCCCTTCCTTCCTTCTCTTTCTAAATCATCTGCTTCCAACCTTAGCAATAAATCAGCTCTGGTGTACTATAGTGCCACCTCCTGGAAAACAAAAAGAAGGCTCCTAATTTACCAGGCTGTTAAACTGTTAAAATCAAAGTAAACAAAACCTTGCCTAAATAAGAAAGGTGTTTGCTACTTAAGTGCTGCAGCAGAAGCACTTTTCATCAAACACCATCAAAAAACATAATATTTTTTAACATATTTTTTATTTATTTGACAGAGAGAGACACAGTGAGACAAGGAACACAAGCAGGGGGAGTAGGAGAGGGAGAAGACTCCTGGCTGAGCAGGGAGCCCGATGCAGGGCCCGATCCCAGGACCCTGGGATCATGACCTGAGCCGAAGGCAGACGTTAGTTTAACAACTGAGCCACCCAGGCACCCCTAAAAAACATAATATTTTATCACAAAAAGGAAATGACAATTTTCTAGCAACTGAACCCAAAGACATGGAATGTTGCAATCTAACTGATAAAGAATTCAAAATATTATAAAGAAATTCAACAAGCTACAAAAAACTCAGGCAATACAATGATCTCAGAAAGATAATGAATGAACATAAGGAGTACTTTACCAAAGAGAAAAAAAAAACCCAGAGCTGAAGAAATCAATTAATCAGGTATGAGAATGCACTAGAAATTGAGCAGAGAGATGAAGAGAGAATTAACAAGCTGGAAGATAGGAATCTAGAAATGATCCTGGTGGAAAAGAAAAGAGAACTTAGATTTTTTTAAAGTGATGAAAGCTATTAAACTTCATTAGAAAAGCCAACATAAGAATAATGGGTATTCCAGAAAAAGAGGAGAGGTTATAGGTGGCAATGAGTTTATTTAACAAAATAATAGCTGACAACTTCCCAAACCTGGAAAAGAAACTGGATATACAAGTCCACAAAGCCAATAGAATACCTTATTATCTCAATGCAAAAAGACCTTCACCAAAATATATTAAATCTGTCGAGGGGCACCTGGCTGGCTCAGTCAGTAGAGCATGTGACACTTGATCTCAGGGTTGTGAGTTCAAGCCTCACGTTCAGTGTAGAGATTACTTAAAAATAAATCTTTAAAGGGCGCCTGGGTGGCTCAGTCGTTGAGCGTCTGCCTTCGGCTCAGATCATGATCCCAGGGTCCTGGGATCGAGTCCCACATCGGGCTCCCTCCTCGGGGGGGAAGCCTGCTTCTCCCTCTCCCACTCCCGCTGCTTGTGTTCCTACTCTCGCTATATCTGTCTCTGTCAAATAAATAAATAAAATCTTTAAAAAAAAAAAATTTTTTTTTAAATAATAAAACTGCCGGGCTCCTGGGTGGCTCAGATGGTTAAGCGTCTGCTGTCGGTTCAGGTCATGATCCCAGGGTCCTGGGATCAAGTTCCGCATCTGGCTCCCTGCTCAGTGGGGAGCCTGCTTCTCCCTCTGCCTCTCTCTCTCTCTGTCTCTTATGAATAAATAAATAAAATCTTTAAAAATAATAATAATAAAATTGCCGTACGCCAATGATAAAAAAAAAAATTTAAGGTAGCTAGGGAAAAGAAAGACAGTAACCTTACAAAGGAACCCACATTTGGCTATGAGCAGATTTCTCATCAGAAAATCTACACACCAGGAGAGAATGGAATTACATATTCAAAATGTTGAAAGATAGAAACTGTCAGCCAAGAATACTCTATATGCCAAACTTATCCTCCAGATATGAAAGAGAAATAAAGGCTTTCCCAGACTAACAAAAGCTAAGGGAGTTTACCACCAGGAGACCCACTATACTTGCCTTAAAAGAAATGTTGAAAGGAGCTCTTCAAGCTGAACAAAAAGACCTATGTACACTAAACTATAATTAAGGTGATATATAGAATTAGAAAACTGATTCTTTTTTAGAATATGTTAAACTCTTAATTATAACATAAAAATTAAAGGAAAAGAACATTAAAAATAACTACAGCTATTATAATTAAGTAAAAAAACCACAGCATAAACAGAGGTAATTTGTGATATCAAAAATATAAAAAGGGAACAGTAAAATGATGGAACTTTTATAGACAAATGAAGATAAACTGGTATCAGAAGAAAAAGGACTATTTCATTTATGAAATATTTTTTTCTTTCATAATTAAGTTTTTATTGATTATTCTAAGGATCAGGTCAGACATTTCAATTTGTACAATTTTTAACATACATACCAAAAATCTACAAAATCATGTAGTTGTGATTGTTTTCCAAAAGTTATTCCAGTGACCTTCCAGCTTAAAATTTGGAGGCAAATTTTCCTTAACAGTATTTCAAGTACCAATATCATCAAATGTTGATACACTGTTACATTAAGTCCCATTAATTCACAATATCATATACACTACATACTCAAATTTTTTATCTTGCACAGCACATTAATAAAGTTACTAGAAAAACTGGACTACCACAACCAAGATGTTACAGAGAGTACAAAATTCTGACAGGGAGAGCCAAGATCAAGGAGTAGTTTTCTTTAGGAAACAATTCTACCAAAAACAACATGGGAAGAGAAGTAATTTAAAATGTTCAAGACAGGGGCACCTGGGTAGCTCAGTCGGTTATGCATCTGCCTTTGGCTCAGTCATGATCCCAGGGTCCTGGCATCAAGCCCCATATCGGGATCCCTGCTCCAAGGGAAGCCTGCTTCTCCCTCTCCCACCCCACCCCTGCTTGTGTTCCTGCTCTCACTGTGTCTCTCTCTGTCAAATAAATAAATAAAATCTTAAAAAAAAAAAAAAAGTTTGGAACAACTGGGTGGCTCAGTCGGTTAAGCGTCTGCCTTCAGGTCAGGTCATGATCCCAGGGTACTGGGATCGAGTCCCGCATCGGGCTCCTTGCTCTGTGGTGAGCCTGCTTCTCCCTCTGCCGCTCCCCCTGCTTATGCTGTTCACTCTCGCTTTCTCTCTCTGACAAATAAAATCTTTAAAAATAAATTAATTAATTAAATAAAAAATAAAAAAATTAATGTTCAAGACATATTAAATGCACAACTGCCCCCAAATTGCCATTTAGTATGTTTGGTATTTATATAAAAACTACCCCATCTATGGAGTGTTGAGCTGATACCCAAGACAATCAAGGCCTCCCACATTCAATATCCCACTATTTTCTGGTTGTACCAAAAAATAGGCAACCAGCAAATGATTTCACCTCTTAAAAAAAAAAAAGGCATTTACACTTAAAAAATGGGATGAGATGGGATTCCCTCCTTCTTAAAAATATTTCTAGGGACGCCTGGGTGGCTCAGTTGGTTAAGTGTCTGCCTTCGGCTCAGGTCATGATCCCAGAGTCCTGGGATCGAGGAGCGTGCTTCTCCCTCTGCCTGCTTCTGTCTCTCTCTCTCTGATAAATAAATACAATCTTAAAAAATATATATTTAAAAAAAATATTTCTAGAGCTACTAAAAAACTTGCATTTATAAAACAGTTGATAAAAATATTCCTCGGGGCACCTGGGTGGCTCAGTCGGTTAAGCATCTGCCTTCGGCTCAGGTCATGATCCCAGTGTCCTGGGATTGAGCCCTGCATCGGGCTCCCTGCTCCGCGGGAAGCCTGCTTCTCCCTCTCCCACTCCCCCTGCTTGTGTTCTTCTCTCACTGCGTCTCTCTCTGTCAAATAAATAAATAAAATCTTAAAAAAAAAAAATACTCCCCTGGGGGAGCCTGGGTGACTCAGTCAGTGGGTTGAGCTTCCGACTCTTTGGTTTGGCTGAGCTCAGGATCTCATGGGTTAGGAGACCCAGCCCCCCTCCCCCCAAAACAGGCTCCTTGCTAGGTGCGGAGTCTGGTTGAAGATTCTCTCCCTCTGCCACTCCCCCCGACTTGCATGTGCACATGTTCTCTCTCTCTAAAATAAATAAATCTTAAAAATATATATATATTCCCCTGGATTGTACGAGAAGGGAGACAGGGACCACTGATAAGACATGGTATATGATATCAATCAGACTTGGCTTTTTTCTCCTGCTTCATCCGAGGCTGGACTCTCCTCATTTTCAGTTTCTCCATTTTTCTGCAGATAAGTCTTCATTTCTTGGTTAGCCACTTCAGCCTGTTTTCCCTTTGCTCCCCTTCTCCCCTTTGCACTTTTTTGTCTAAAGATTTATCCTTTCCTGTTGCCTTTTTTGGCTTTGTTTCCACGTCTGCAGGAGCAGGTTTAACTGACAACCTTGATGACCTCCTCTTGGGTTCCTCCTTTGTCACCCCCTCAGTGGAGCTGACCTTCCTCTTGAGTATCGTGGTGGGGCAGGTGTGCACCAGGTGCCTGCAGCCACAGGGGCAGAAATCTTTCTTGAAGCTGAGCTGCCTGGCCACTGCCACTCCTCCTGCCCTATCTATGAAATGTTTTATGTAAACCTCATGATAACCACAAAGCAAAAATCTATGGCAGAGATACAAACATAAAAAAAAAGGAGAGACTGAACAAATCACCATGGAAAACCACCAACTTACAAAGGTAGATATAAGCAGAAGGAAAAGGAAACAATGGAGAAACAAAATAACCAGAAGGCAAAAAAGATGACAGTAGTATATCCTTACATATCAATAACCCCCCAAAGGTAATGGATTAAACTCACCAATCAAAAGGCACAGAGTGGCTGAATGGATAAAAAAAAAAAACAAGACCTGACTATATGCTGCCTACAGGAGACTCAGTTCAGCACTAAAGACACACATAGGTTAAAAACAAACAAACGAAAAAAGCCCACATAGGTTCAAAGTGAAACCAAAAGAAGGCAGGCATAGCCATACTTTCATCAGACAAAACAGACTTCAAAATAAAGTCATTATATAATGATAAAGGTGTCAGTTCATCAAGAAGATATAACAATCATAAACATGTGTGCTGCCAACACTCAAGCAACAAAATATATCAAGCAAATAATAACAGATCTTAAGGGAAAAACAGACAACAATACAATAATTATAGGAGAATTCAATACCCCACTATCAGCAATCAGTAGATCGTCCAGAGGGAAAATCAAGAGGAAATACTGAAATTAAACCACACTTAAGAACAAATGTACTGGGGTGTCTGGGTAGCTCAGTCAGTTAAGTGTCTGCCTTCGGCTCAGGTCATGATCCCGGGGTCCTGGGATCGAGCCCCACATCAGGCTCTTGCTTGGTGGGGAGGCTGCTTCTCCCTCTCCCTGCTGCTCTCCCTGCTTGTGCTCTCTCTCTCTCACAAATAAAAAAAAAACTTTAAAAAAAATGTACTCAACAGACATACAGAACATTCAATCCAACAGCAGCAGAATACATATTCTTCTCAAGTGCACACAGAACATTCTCCAGGATAGATCATATGATAGGCTACAAAACAAATCTTAGCAAATTTAAGACTGCAATCATACCAAGTATCTTCTCTGACCACAATAGTATGAAACTAGCCATCAACAACAAAAGGAAAGTGAAAAGATCTACAAATATGTGGAAACTAAAAAAGACACATCTCAACAATTAGGTCAAAGGAAAAATCAAAAGAGAAAAAAGATATCCCGACACAAATGAAAATGGAAATATAACATATCAAATATTGTGGGACACAGCAAAAGCAATTCTGAGAGTACAGTTTATAGCAATGAAGACATGTATTAAGAAATTAGAGGGGCACCTGGGTGGCTCAGTCAGTTAAGCGTCTGCCTTCGGCTCAAGTCATGATCCCAGGGTCCTAGAATCAAGCCCCGTGTCAGGCTCCCTGCTCAGTAAAGAGTCTGCTTCTCCTTCTCCCTCTGCACCTCCCCTCCTTGCATGTTCTCTCTCTCAAATAAATAAAATCTTAAAAAAAAAAAAAAGAGCAAAAAAACAAATGGAACTACATCAAACCCAAAAGCATCTGTACAGCCCAAGAAATAACAATATGAGGGGCGCCTGGGTGGTTCAGTCGGTTAAGTGGCTGCCTTTGGCTCAGGTCATGATTCCAGGGTCCTAGGATCGAGCCCTGCATCGGGCTCCCTGCTCGGCGGGAAGCCTGCTTCTCCCTCTCCCACTCCCCCTGCTTGTGTTCCCTCTCTCACTGTCTCTCTCTGTCAAATAAATAAATAAAATCTTTAAAAAAAAAAAAAAAGAAAGAAAGAACAATATGAAAAGACAACCTACAGAACAGGAGAAAATTTTTACAAACCATATATTGGATAAGGAGTTAATATCCAAAATATATAAAGAACACAGTCAACTTAATAACAACAAAAACAATTCAATTAAAAAATGGGCAGAACTAAATAGACACTTTTCCAAAGAGAATATCAAAATGGCCAACAGACAAATGAAAAGATGCTCAACATCATAGTTATCCAGGAAATACAAATCCAAACCACAATAAGGTATTACCTCACACCTGTTAGAATTGCTATCATCAAGAAGACAAGAGACAACAGGTGCTGGTGAAAATGAAAAGAAAACCCTTAAACATTGTTGGTAGGAATGTAAATTGGTCCAACTACTATGAAAAACAATGTGGAGATTCCTCAAAAAATTTAAAATAGATCTACCATGTGATCCAGCATTTCCATCTCTGGGTATATACCCAAAGGAAATATAAACAGGAATTCGACAAGAAATACGCACACCCATGCTTATTCCAGTATTATTCATAAAAGCCAGGATATGGAAACAACCCAAATGCCCAACAATGGATGAATGAATGGATAAAGTAAATATGGCAATATATACACAATGGAATATTATTTAGCCAGGAGAAAGGACAAAATGGATAGACCTTGAGCACATTATGCTAAGTGAGATAAGTCAGACAGAGAAAAACAAGTTCTGTAGGGTATTATTTATATGTCGTATCTAAAGAAGTTAAACCTATAAAAAAGAGAATAAAATGGTGGTTGCCAGGGGATGGGATGGGGTGGGAGTTAAGAGGAATGGTGTTTAAGGGTACAAACTTATAATGAACAGTGAACAAGTCAGAGAGATTTTATGCACAATATAATGAATATAGACAATACTATAATTATGTAATGTGATAAACATCACTATATCAGCAATATTTCAATATATAAATGTATCAAAGTAACATGCCTACACCTTAAACTTACACAATGTTACATGCCAAATTTATTCAATTAAAAAAAGAAAAAAAAAAGTCAGGCTAGCAGAAACTGGGAAGAATAATGTGCAAAGAAAGACAAGGAAAGGAGCCTCTGGCTTAATATGAAAGACTGAACATATGGATTTATCTACTTTCATACCAAAAATCACATGTAAATTAAAAAATTTTGTGGTTATATTTTGTTTTGGTTTTGTTTGAGAATAAAATCATGACAGACTCAAAATAGAAAAGGACACTGTTAGCAGATCAGAAATTTTTAGGGAGCCTGGGTGGTTCAGTTGGTTAAGCATCCAACTCTTGCTTCTGGCTCAGGTCATGGTCTCAGGGTCTTGGGATTGAGCCCTGCGTCAGGCTCCGTGCTCAGCACGGAGTCTGCTTGAGATTCTCTCTCTCTTTCTTGCTCTCTCTCTTCCCTGTGCCCCTCCCTCTGCTTACATGTGCTCTCTCTCTAAAATAAATACATCTTTTTAAAAAGTAGATATTTTTTAAAATAATAAATAAAACAGCACCCCAACCTCTCTCCTCTCTTATCCTGCTTTAACTTTTCACACCATTTATCAACACTTGGCTCCTTCCTTCCTTCCTCCTTCCTTCCTTTGTCTTGTCTGCACCTTTAGAATATCAGCTCTGAGGGCAGAGCTATTCTTTTTCTTCACAGATATACCACAGCACCAGAGACATTGTTTGGCACTTCAGAAACATTTAAGAAATGTTTGCTGAATGAACAAAAGAAGGTTAATGCCTGATACATGATAGGTACTTAATATCTGCTAAATGAAAATCTAACTCCTAGTTTTATAAAACTAAATAAAAGTATGTGTACACATGTACACATTAAATGTATATGAAGGTATCACAAAAGAATTAAAAGGATAGAAACCAAATATAACAGTTATATACAGAAAGAGAGGAATAAAAGTGGAGCAGCATACAAAAGAACTTCCATGCTTTATAATTTCCCTATACTCCATAATTTCTGTACTTTTCCAAACTTTTGTAATAAAAATATGTTAATTTATTATTTGTATAATAAAAGTAATTTAATAAAAATTCAAAACCCACTAGTTAACAAAATAAGAACAAACACACAAAGCCCTTAGCTTTATAGAGGGTTAACTTTCATAAATCAACATCAAAGCCATTTAAAGAGTCATGAAAAAAAATGTCCTTTATCATCACTTCTATTCAACATTGTATTGGAAGTCCTAGTCAATGAAAAATGATCCAAAATATAAATAAATAAATAAGGCAAATATATTGAAAGCTAAAACAATTCATTGTAAAATATATGATTACCTAGAGAATGCGAGAATTTAGAAAAACAAAACATGAACAAAAAGATCATGAACTTTCCTATATACCAAAGATAACCAATTTAAAGAAATATTTTATTTATTTATTTGAGGGAGAGAGAATGAGAGAGAGAGAGAGCACACGAAAGGGGGGAGGGTCAGAGGGAGAAGCAGACTCCCCGCTGAGCAGGGAGCCCAATGCGGGACTCGATCCTGGGACCCCAGGATCATGACCTGAGCTGAAGGCAGTTGCTTAACCAACTGAGCCACCCAGGTGCCCTAAAATGAGATTTAAATATGAGACCCTATTCACAAAAACAACAGAAACTATAAAATACCTAAATATATACTTAACGTTAGCTAACATACTAAATGTGTTAACTTACATGTCTCAACATGTCTTAATTTCATCCTCACAATAACCCTAATTAGTTATTATTACTCCCATTTCATGGATGAGGAAACTGAAACACAAAAAGGGTTTTTCATTTGCCCAAGCTTGGCAGAGACTGAACCCAAGTAGCATGGCACTAGAACCCATTCTTTTCACTACTACTCACCACAATCAACATAAGGAAAACTAGAAAACTGCAGAAGAAAATAGAAGACCTGACTAGTCATACCATACTGTTGAATGGGATGACCCAATATTGTAAAGATATAAATTCCTCCCCCAAATGAGTCTCTAAATTCAAGGCGATTCCAATAAAAAAAAAAAAACCAACAAGATTTTTTGTGGATCATGACATACACACTGATTCCAAAATTCATGTGGAGAAGAGTCACATAAATGGCAAGAACCTTTTTTTTTTTTTTTTTTTACTTGAGAGAGAGAATGAGAGAGAGAGAGCATGAGACGGGGGAGGGTCAGAGGGAGAAGCAGACTCCCTGCTGAGAAGGGAGCCCGATGTGGGACTCGATCCCAGGACTCCAGGATCATGACCTGAGCCGAAGGCAGTCGCTTAACCAACTGAGCCACCCGGCAAGAACATTTTGAAAATGGAAAACAATGAGGGGAAATGTCCTTACCAATTATAATAATATAAATTTTTATTTTTAAAAATTTTTTTAAAGATTTTATTTATTCATTCATTTGACAGAGAGACAGCAAGAGAGGGAACACAAGCAGGGGTAGTGGAAAAGGGAGAAGGAGGCTTCCCGCCGAGCAGGGAGCCCGATGTGGGGCTCGATCCCAGGATCATGACCTAAGCCGAAGGCAGACATTTAACGACTGAGCCACCCAGGCACCCCTAAAAATATAAATTTTTAAATCAATTGAATTCAAACAGTATATTGGTATAGGAACACTTACAGATCAATGAAAGGACATTCTAGAAACAGCAGTGTTTATAATACTGTTACAACACCATTTATAATTCATTAATGATGCTGAAAAAACAGGCAATTCATCTGAGGGAAAAAAAACATATCTACCTCCTTACACTCAACACATAAATTTCAGAGAGATTATAGAGCTAAAAGAAAAAAGTTCTAAAAGTATTTTTTAAGTATTTAAGAGGAAATCTTGTTATAATATTGGGGTGAAGAAAAATCTGTCCTCAACAAGACACAAAATCCAGAAGTTTATAAAGGAAAAAAAATGGAAAGATTTCACTGTACTCTAATTTAAAACTTTTCTAAAACAAAGCATCATAAACAAAATCAAAGAGCAAACTGCATACAGGCATATCTCAAAGATGCTGCAGGTTCAGTTCCAGACTGCTACAATAACAAATATTACAGTAAAGCGAGTCAAATGAACTTTTTGGTTTCCCTGTGTATATAACTTAATGTTTACCATATATTGTCATCTATTAAGTGTGCAAGAGCATTATATCTAAAAAAAAAAAAAATACATACCTTAATTTAAAAGTACTTTATTGCTAAAAAATGCTAATCATCACCCAAGGTTTCAGTGAGTCGTAATCTTTTTGCTGGTGGAAAGTCTTGCTTCAATGTCCACAGTTTCTGCCTGATGATGGTAGTGGTTGCTGAAGGATGGGTTGACTGAGGCAATTTAAAATAAGACAACAATGAAGTTGCCTCTGCATCAACTGACTCTTCCTTTCACAAATGATTTCTCTATAGCATGCAATGTTCTTTGATAGCATTTTATCCACAGAATTTCTCTCAAAATTAATCTTCTCAAACCCTGATGCTGCTTTATCAACTGGGTTTATATAATATTCTAAATCCTTTGTTGTCCTTTCAGCAATCTTCATAGCATCTTCACCAGGAATACAATCTATCTCAAGAAACCACTTTCTTTGTTCATCCATAAAAAGCAACTCCTCAGCCATTCAAGTTTTATCATGAGGTAGCAGCAATGCAGTCCCATCTTCAGGCTCCACTGCTAGTTCTCTTCCTCTTTCCACCCATCTGCAGTTCCTTCCTCTACAGAAATCTTAAACTCCTCAAAGTCATCCATGAGAGTTGGAATCAACTTCTTCCAAACTCCTGCTCATGTATTTGCGGACAGTTTGACCTCTTCCCATGAATCACAAATGTTCTCAATGACATCTAGAATGGTGAATCCTTTCCAGAAGGTTTTCAATTTACTTTGCCCAGATCCATCAGAGGAATCACTATCTATGGCAGCTATAGCCTTACAAAATCTGTTAAATAGTAAGACTTACAACAAGTCAGAATTACTCCTTGATACATGGGCTGCAGAATAGATGATGCTGTGTTGGCGGGCATGAAAACAACATTCATCTCACTGTACATCTCCATCAGAGCTCTTGGGTGACCAAATGCATTGCCAATGAGCAGTAATATTTTTAAAAATCTTTTTTTTTTTCTAAGCAGTAAGTCTCAACAGTAGGCTTAAAAATTCAGTAAGCCATGTTGTAAATAGATGTGCTATCATCCAGGCTTTGTTGTTCCATTTATAGAGCAGAGGCAGAGTAGATTAAGCATAATTCTTAAGGGACCTAGGATTTTCAGAATGGTAACTGAGAACTGGCCTCAATTTAGAGTCATCATGAGCTACCATTAGCTCCTAGCATGAATCAGCCTGTCCTTTGAAGCCAGGCACTGACTCCTCCTCTATAGCTATGAAAGTCCTAGACAGCATCTTCTTCCAATAGAAAGCTGTTTCATTTATACCGAAAATCTGTTGTTTAGTGTAGCCACCCTCCTTAATTATCTAAACTGGATCTTCTGGATAACTTGCTGCAGCTTCTACATCTTGCTGGTTCACCTTGTACTTTTTGCTTTTTTAAGGTATGTATGTATGTATGTATGTATTTGTTTGAAAGAGAGTGAGCAAAAGAGAGAGCATGAGCAGGGAGAGGCAGAAGGAGAGAGAGAAGCAGACTCCCCTGCTGGGCAGGGAACGTGGACGACGACACAGGGCTCAATCACAGGACCCTGGGACCATGACCTGAGGTAGACATTTAACCAAAAGAGCCACCAGGCGCCCCTTCCCCTTGCAGTTTTATCTTATGGAGACAGCTTCTTTCTTTAAACCTCATAAACCAACCTCTGCTAACTTCAAAATTTTCTTTCGCAACTTCCTCACCTCTCTCAGCCTTTATAAAATTGAAGAGAGTTAGGGCCTTGTTCTGCATTAGGCTTTGATTTAAGGAAATAATATTCTATCCAGAATACTCAAACCTTCTCCATATTAGGCTGTTTTGCTTTCTTATCATCCTTTCATTTGTGTATTCACTAAGTAGTACTTTTAATTGCATTCACAACTTGGCTAACTGGCTCTTAGTCTAGCTTTCAGTCTATCTCAGCTTTTGACATGCCTTCCTCACTAAAATTGTTTCTAACTTTTGGTTTAAAGTGAGAGACAAAGGACTCTTCCTTTAACTTGTACACTTAGAGGTCATTGTAGAGTTATTAATTGGCCTCATTTCAATATTGTTGTATCTCAGGGATATGTTAAGAGTGTTCACTGAAGCAACGTTTGATAGAGAAAAACTGGACATCACCCAAATGTCCACAGATAGATGAATGCGCAAATAAATTATCCTATAGCCAGCCATAACATAGCATACTATATAGCCTTCAAGACCTCATTTTCATATATAGTGAGAACAGTGACACAGCTTCCAGCCTTTAACTGCTATTTCTAGGCCTAGATAGATAGTGCTAAATCATTTTAGGTCAAAAGAGGATACTTGGGGTGCTAACTTTGTAATTACATAACTTGTCATTACTTCCCCCCAAACCATGTAGCCTCAAATATTTATATGTATATAAGATGTCGCTCTTTCTCTAAGAAGACTTCTCTTCCTCTACCTTATTCACTCTGTCTTCCTTTATTTGGTTTCATTCTCCCATTGCTCCTGTACCGACATAGAAGACCAAAGCAGATTTTTCAAACCATGTCCAAGAATCAAGAGTATAATATTATTCTCTCTATAATAAAGTATCCACCCATGCATTTTTATTTGTTCCTTAACAAGCTAACTTTTTATGAAGAAATCTACTTTCAGTCACTAAAATTACCAGTTAAGAGCTCACATATTTAAATCCAAAAATACTTGAGACCACATGGTGGAGATGGGGAGGGTGATGACAAGTTACATAGTTACAAAGTAAGCCCTCCCAAATACCCTCTTTTAACCTAAAGAGATTTAGCACTGTCTAGATATGGAATTAACAATTTAAGTCCAGTGCCTTAGTCATTAATTACTCTACAGCACATTTGGAATTTTAGACATCTTTGCATTTAAAACTGCAGGCCTGGCTCAAGAAATCAATAAAAGCATTAAGTATTGTTATGCCCAAAAAAGCTTTAAAAAATCAAATCCCGGGGCACCTGGGTGGCTCAGTCGGTTAAGCGTCTGCCTTCGGCTCAGGTCATGATCCCGGGTTCCTAGGACAGAGCCCCGCGTCAGGCTCCCTGCTCAGCGGGGAGTCTGCTTCTCTCTCTGCCTGCCGTTCTGCCTACTTATGCTCTCTCTGTCAAATAAATGGGTAAAATCTTAAAAAAAAAAAAAATTGGGGGTGGGGGGATGGGTCAGCCTGGTGACAGGTATTAAAGAGGGCAAGTACTGAATGGAGCACTGGGTGTTATACGCAAACAAGGAATCATGGAACACTACATCAAAAACTAATGATGGGCGCCTGGGTGGCTCAGTTGGTTAAGCAACTGCCTTCGGCTCAGGTCATGATCCTGGAGTCCCGGGATCGAGTCCCACATCAGGCTCCCTGCTGAGCAGGGAGTCTGCTTCTCCCTCTGACCCTCCCCCCTCTCATGTGCTCTCTCTCATTCTCTCTCTCTCAAATAAATAAATAAAATCTTAAAAAAAGAAAAATAATAAGAAAATGTTCATGACCATTTTTAAATGTATATCAAAACAGTATGGTACTGGTACAAAACAGACAAATAGATCAATGGAACAGAATTGAGAGCCCAGAAATAAACCAATGCATGCTTATATGATTATGACAAAGAAGGCAAAAATAGACAATGAGGAAAAGACAATCTCTTCAATAAATGGTGGCGGAAAAACTGGAAGCTACAGGCAAAAGAATGGAACTGAACCACTTTCTTTTTTTTTCTTTTCTTTTTTTTTTTTTTAAGATTTTATTTATTTATTCATGAGAGACAGAGAGAGAGAGGCAGAGGGAGAAGCAGCCTCCCAAGGAGCAGGGAGCCCGATGCGGGACTCGATCCCAGGACGCTGGGATCATGACCTGAGCCGAAGGCAGACGCTTAACCATCTGAGCCACCCAGGCGCCCCTGAACCACTTTCTTACACCATACACAAAAATAAACTCAAAATGGATTAAAGACCTAAATGTAAGACCTAAAACCATAGAACTCCTAAAAAAACACAAGCAGTAATCTCTTACGCATCAACCTTAGCAATATTTTTCTAGATATGTTTACCCAGGTAAGGGATAACAAAAGCAAAAATAAATGGGGACTGTATCAAACTAAAAGCTTTTTCAGAGAATGAAGCCATCAACAAAACAAAAAGGCAACCTCCTGAATGGGAGAATTTGCAAATGATACATCCAATAAGGGGTTAACATCCAAAATAAATAAAGAACTCATACAAGTCAACACCAAAATATAATCTGCTTAAAAATGGACAGATGACCTGAATAGACATGTTTTCAGAGAAAACATACAGATGACCAACAGAAACATGAAAAGATGCTTACTAATCACAAATCAAAACCCAATGAGAAATCACCTCACGCCAGTCAGAATAGCTAAAGACAAGAAATAACAAGGCAAGGGTGTAGAGGAAAGGAAACTGTTGTGCACTATTAGTGAATGTGTAAACTGTTGCAATCACTATGGAAAACAGTATAGAGGTTCTTCAAAAATTAAAAATGCAAGTACCAGAGGATCCAGTAATTCCACTTCTGGAAAAGAAAAATGAAAACACTAATCCAAAACTGCAACACTGGGGTGCCTGGGTGGCTCAGTCGTTAAGCGTCTGTCTTCGGCTCAGGTCATGATCCCAGGGTCCTGGGATCGAGTCCCGCATCGGGCTCCCTGCTCCGCGGGAAGCCTGTTTCTCCCTCTCCCTCTCCCCCTGCTTGTGATCCTGCTCTCACTGTGTCTCTCTCTGTCAAATAAATAAATAAAATCTTTAAAAAAAAAAACTGCAACATTATTTACAACAGCCAAGATATGGAAGCAAGTTAAGTGCCCACTGATGGATGAATGGATAAAGAAGATGTGGTGTACACACACATGGAATATTAACTCAATCATGAAAAAGAATGAAATCCTGCCATTTGTGAAAACGTGGACATTATACTACAGGACATTATACTAAGTGAAATAAGTCAGACAGAGAAGGACAAATACCTTATGATTTCATTTACATATGGAATCTGAACAAAACAAACAACAACAAAGAAAAACAGACTCATAAATAATAACTAATGATCCCCAGAGGGGAGATGGTGGAGGGATACCTGAAATAGGTAAAGGAAATTAAGAGATATAAACTTCCAATTATAAAATAAATAAGTCATGGGGAAGAAAAGTACAGCATTGGGAATATAGTCAATACTGTAACAATTTTGTGTGGCGACAGTAACTATACTTATTATGGTGAGTATATGACAATACAGATAATTTGCAAATCACTGTGTTCTACACCTGAAACTTATATATCAAGTATACTTCAATTAAAAATATATATACACAAATTATAAATGCATAGGAATAAAGGTTATAAAAATGTAGTTACAAGTGGTTAATGCTGGATGGACTGAATACAAGGATTTTTAACATTTTCTTTTCATGATCTAAATATCCTACAATGACCATATAATAACTTTTATTTACTGACTTTTTTCATTATTAAAAAGTAAATAATACTGGGGTGCCTGCGTGGCTCAGTCGTTAAGCATCTGCCTTCCGCTCAGGTCATGATCCCAGAGTCCTGGGATAGAGCCCCACATTGGGCTTCCTGTTCAGTGGGAAGTCTGCTTCTCCCTCTCACATTCCCCCCTGCTTATGTTCCCTCTCTCACAGTCTCTCTCTCTGTCAAATAAATAAAATCTTAAAAAAAAAAAAAGATAACCATCTTCTTACTTGTAACAGTCTGAACAAAATTTAAAATAAAAGAGCTTGCCCTTCAGAAGCTTACAAGCCTTTTCATATTGTTCTTCTCCCCTCCCCCACAGAAAAACACGGGTCTTTTTACAAACTGGTTAAACATGGAAGTGTTTTATACTCTTTTTTTAAGATTTTATTTTTGGGACGCCTGGGTTGCTCAGTCAGTTAAGCATCTGCCTTTGGCTCAAGTCATGATCCCAGGGTCCTGGGATCAAGCCCCGCATCGGTCTCCCTGCTTGGCAAGAAGTCCGCTTCTCCCTCTCCCACTACCCCTGCTTGTGTTCCCTCTCTCGCTGTGTCTCTGTCAAATAAATAAAATCTTAAAAAAAAAAAAAAATTAAAAAAAAAATAGGATTTTATTTTTAAACACTCTCTACACCCAACATGGGGCTTGAACTCACAACCCCAAGATCAAGAATCACATGCTCCACAGACTGAGCCAGCCAGGTGCCCCAGTGTTTTATACTTATTTAAGTCAATCCAAACTTCCTAACTACTCTTCATTATTAAAATAATTTACTACTGGGTACCTGGGTGGCTCAGTCATTAAGCGTCTGCCTTCAGCTCAGGTCATGATCCCAGGGTCCTGGGATCGAGTCCCACATCGGGCTCCCTGCTCGGCAGGAAGCCTGCTTCTCCCTATCCCGCTCCCCCTGCTTGTGTTCCTGCTCTCGCTCTCTCTCTCTGTCAAATAAATAAATAAAATCTTAAAAAATAAAATAAAATAATTTACTACTTAGACTGCACTAAAAATTCTGTCCATCTAGAATCTCCACTTTACACCAATAAAGATTTGAACAGTAGTTTCCAAACTGAAGTCCCTTAATTCTTGCAGATGAGAAGGAAATCAACACTTACCACTTACACAGATCCCTAAAAAAAAACAGAATAGATGTCCTGCAGGTAGTTTAACAATTCAAAAAAGCTGAATACAAATAACACATATACATAAGTAAAATTCCACAGGCTATTACTTAATAAATGCAGACTGGTATGCAAATCTTTCCAGGCATTATTTCCCCATATTCCTTTAATAAGGGCCACCTCTGGTGCTTATTCACACATTCAAAAGACATATAATTAGGGACGCCTGGGTGGCTCAGTCGGTTAAGTATCTGCCTTTGGCTCAGGTCATGATCCCAGGGTCCTGGGATCGAGTCCCGCATCAGGCTCCCTGCTCAGCACAGAGCCTGCTTCTCCCTCTGCCCTTCCCCTGCTCATGGGCTCTCTCTCTGACAAATAAATAATAAAATCTTAAAAAAAAAAAAAAGACATATAATTATATGATAGATATGTACTGTAATAGGCCATGTACAAAATCCTACTGACATACAGTGAAAGGAGGAATTGGTTCTACATGTAAAAACTTCACAGAGATAACATCTGAGAGTCCTGAAAGGATAATTGAGCTCTCTGGGCGGTAGGTGCCTCATGTCTATTTCTAACTACAAAAATTCACAGAATTTCACTTTAGGTTGGATAAGTCTTTAAAGATCATCTAGTATTGAGGTTTTCCAACTTTAGTCTATAGTCACAGAATCTTGGGGTGCCTGGCTGGCTCAGTCGGTTAAGTGTCCGACTCATGATCGCAACTCAGGTCTTGATCTCAGGGTCATGAGTTCAAGCCCCGCGTTGGGCTCCATGCTGGGAGTGGAGCCTACTTTAAAAAAAAAAAAAGAAAAGAAAAGTAACAAAATTTTTCTTTGTAAGTCTAACTGAAATTTGCAGTATATAGCATAGATAAAAGTGGACCCGCTCTTTTGAAAGGAGAAAGTTACTGGAAAACACTGTTGTTCTAATCAACCCCATTCACTTTAAAAACTAATAAGAACAATGATTTGACAAAGGACCTCATCAAGATAGAACTGCAACAATATATTCAAAGAATACCCCTACCCCAGAAGTATTACCTCTCCTTTTAAGTCTTTCCTAATTTTCCCCCTAAATGTAGTTTGTAACTCCTCATATTATTCCCCAATATATCTAGCATATACTTCTATTATGGCTTCTATAAAACTTTAGTGCCCTAATTTTACCTTTTTTTTTTTTAACGTGTGTGTGTGTGTGTGTGTGTCGCTCTTTTAGATTAAGCTCCCTGAAGGCAGGGAATGTCTTACTCATTTTTGTATCGCCAGCATGGAGAGTAAGTTATACTCAACCAAGTTTTAGAAAAGATTTAAGAGAGTGCAGCACCTGGCACACAGAAGGACTTAAGCATTTGTCAAATAAATTTGCCAAACTGAGGTCATTAAATGAAATATCTAAAGCGGTTAGAACAGTATTTGACACATAGTGTATATTCTGTAAACATGAGCTGTTATATGTAATTTTATATAGGCAGAAAAAAACTGAAGCTGTTACTCAACATTTATTCTGGAAAATAAGCACCTTTTATCAAGGTTTCAATTTGCTCATTCACATATTACTACACTTGATCTTAGCCAAAAGGCCGAGAAGCTCATTCACATATTACTAATGCAACCACTCTCATCTTTGATAAGAAAAAATTTTAGCCCACCACAAAGATCTCTTGACCCTGCAGCCTGCAAAAAATAGTACAAAGAGTTGTGTACTGTTAATCTCTAGACTTGGGAGTGAAAGGAAAAATTAGGCCAGTCTCAGACTTGGGGCTAAATCACTTCTTTCTAGACCTCAGTTTCAGTCATTTGTCAAATGGGAGAAATGGGGAGTCAAAAGATTTCCTCCAACGTTCTTTCCTGCTCTAATACTGTAGGGGCTTATAAGAAATTGGGATCTAGAATCCTTCACCTTCCAACCCAACATGAGTAAGAATATAAAAATCAGTAAATGGTGAACGGGATTTGGTGTCAAACGGACAGGGTTTTCCTATCAGCTGTTACTTAGCTGTGTAATTCTAAGAAGCCAACTCGCTGGATCTCAATTTCCTCAACCTGGAAAACGAAGTTGTTGGACAATACGATCTCTCTTTACAAGACATCATAGTCACAACACTCTATGAAATAAGCTATCTCTGAAAGAAATATTCAGGTGGGGACTGAGCCACTAGTTATTAAAGATGTTCAGAGGATTCCAGCATAAAAGTAGACAATTTCAGGATTAGAAGAAACCGCACAAGTCGTCTATGACTCACCCAACTGAGAGCCAAGTCCTCTCTAACAAGACCTTGGAAGAGATCCCCCAAACATTCTAGTAAATGAGGAACAACCCATGGAAACGAGCCACTTCATCTTAGGCCAACTATGATGCCCAAGTTCTTTTACTGAAGCCACACCATCCTCTAACAACTTCCACCCATTAGTTTTACCCCTCTTTCAGCCATGGGCACCTAAAATATTTCTGGGTAGTAATAATATGCCCCTTAAATATCCTCTCCAGAATTAAAATTCCCAACTCCTTCAACCTTTCCTCCTAACATAATACCAAGACTCCCTCACCATCCAGCCTGCCTTCCTCAGAGAACCCTCCATTCTTCCTTTAGCGAATGTCAAAATCACTCGAACAGCCCTTCCCATTCTAACATCCTGATTCCTCGTAGAACCTAAGATTTTGCACTTGTCCAGCTGAAACCACATGGAAGCCCCTAATTGCCCTTGCCACCTCCACCCAAGGAAGCACTGGGGATGGGAAGTGTGCCCCTGTTGCTCCTTCGGAAGACAGAGACAAGAAGTGACGGCGTCAGCAACAGAGAGGCCCGCACCCGGCTCTCCCCTCCGGTCCAAGCCTCCTCCCTCACCGGTATTGCTTGGGGTCGCTGGGAGATTTGACGATCTCAGGGTCTCCGGCATTATTAATAGGCCCCCTCCGTCCCTCCTCCTCAGATTCATCAGCTCCTAGACGGGCAACCCGGCCGCTCTCGCCCAAATCCTGTCCATTGGGTTGCAGGTCAGGACAGCTGCAGGTAGACTTCGCCTTGTTCCTTCCAGGCATGGTCAGAGTAGGAAAGGGTCTGGCAGCAGCCGAGTCTTCGCACTGACCCCGCGCTTGGATTCTCCACAGCGCCGCGAGCTCCCGCCCGGCCTCACACCACAACTTCCTCCGGGTGGCACAGACTGCAGCAACCGTGATTCTCCTCAGCATTCACCACGAAGCCAGAGCAGTGGGCATCCCGCTCGCCAGGGACCACCCCCTCCTCCTCCTCCTCCTCCAGCCGCTCCTCCTCCTCCGCGTTCCAGAGGCGGCGGCGGCGGCCGGCGTTGGTGCTGCCGCAGCCGCTGGGGAGGATAGGCCTGAACCCCTCCCCCAATCCGGTCGGCCTCACGCCAGCTTCCCTCATCCCTCCGCCCTCCCGGCCGCCGATGACGCTACTGATTCTAGCCAATCAGGAGGCAAGAAGAGAGGTCACGCGCATGCAAACAACCAATGGGAACAGGGAATAAAAGGAACCAAAGAGACCAGGCCGGATTCTGGGAGCACCTCGAAACCTAGGGTGGGCGGGGCGAGGAAGAAGAGGCGGAGAGAGTGGCGCGAAGGACGACGGGAAGAAAAGCGCTTGCGCCGCGTTTATGACGTATACGGGGTGTTGGTGTGCGGCGAGCAGTGAGTAATACTCCGCGGCTCTGAAAAAAATATTCCCCTGATGAGAAAACTGAGAAGCGAGTGGAGAAAATGAATTTCCAAGGTTTTTTTCCCCCAATTATATATTTTTTGTATTCTGCCCTTAACACCCGGGGCGTAGCTTTCAGCCGTGACTCAGCATGTAAAAAGTGGAACGCCGGAAGTATTTTTTTCGGCCGGATGGAAGCTGCGAGGGAGTGAAGCCTAGCTGTATGCCAGAGATAGCGGTTGTGGTTCTCCATCTTATCGCTTGGAGAACCTTGGTGCTATTCCCCCTCAGAGCCTAAGAAAGTGCTTGAGAGGGCGCCTGGGTGGCTCAGTTGGTTAAGCAACTGCCTTCGGCTCAGGTCGTGATCCTGGAGTCCCGGGATCGAGTCCCACATCGGGCTCCCTGCTCGGCAGGGAGTCTGCTTCTCCCTCTGACCCTCCCCCCTCTCATGCTCTATCTCATTCTCTCTCTCAAATAAATAAATAAAATCTTTAAAAAAAAAAAAAAAAAGAAAGTGCTTGAGAGACTAGCGTAGATGTGCTCATTCTTCCATGCGAGAACATTAGCTCCGCTACAGCCTAGAGTCCACAGCGTGTCTGCTGCCTTCAAGTACCTTTTTCCAAAGTTTTTTCTGCCTCTAATGGTTTTTGGTGGGCAATCATTTAAATTGACTGAAACAGACATACTTGAAAAATAAAAAGCAACTGACATGTTAATAAGATACAGTATACTGACACCCTGAAGCAAAAGATCCTCACACATAAGGGGAAAAAATACATATAAATGAATGGAGGAAGATCAGAAAGAGGTATTGATGGCTGTTAAATGTGTTTACATTTTACTAGGCCTCCGGATGTCCAGACTCAGGGAATGCAATCATGAACAAAACAAAGATCCTTGTCTTTACGAAGCTTGCTTTTTTTTTTTTTTTTTTTAAGTAAACTCTACCCCGAGTGTGAGGCTCCAACTCAGACTCTGAGATCAAGCGGGGCATGCTCTACCAAGCAAGCCAGGAGCTCCTGGGGCTTGCATTCTAATGGGGATAAACAGACAGTAAAATCAATGATATATTTTAAAAACAATGAATGCTATGACAAATAATTCAGGATAAACGAATAAGAAGTTGGGAAGAGTAAGTGCATTGATTCAGGCAGATGAAAAACTGAACTAGGGCAGCACATGAGATAAATTAACTGAAAAATATTGTTTAAATATCCCAGTTTATTTTCATACATCTTTTCAGGAACCTGTCAGTTTTTAAGGTAAGAACTCCACTGGACTGCCCTCCTTCAGGGAAATGTTTTTTCTTTGTAAATCCAGTTCCTAGCATAGCTTCCCAGTCAGTACATTGTAAAGCAGTCAGTAATGTTTGTTGTTGAATAAATACCTGAAGTGACATGTTATTTTGAGAGTGTTTTTTTTTTTACTTACCAAAGCAATAATACCGTAGGGAAGGACTCTTTAGATTCAGCCAGTAATTAGAATTTTTAACTACAGACAAAGAGAGGCTGCATCTAAAGTGTGACCTGGGGCGCCTGGGTGGCTCAGTCGTTCAGCGTCTGCCTTCGGCTCAGGTCATGATCCCAGGTCCTGGGATCGAGCCCCGCATCGGGCTCCCTGCTCGGCGGGAAGCCTGCTTCTCCCTCTCCCACTCCCCCTGCTTGTGTTTCCTCTCTAGCTGTCTCTCTCTCTCTGTCAAATAAATAAATAAAATCTTTAAAAAAAAAAAAAATGTTTAAAGTGTGACCTGTTAGTTTTTCCCTTTAAAAAGAGGCCTCTGGGGGCGCCTGAGTGGCTCAGCGGGCCACAAACTTTTAAATTTACCATTGTGAAAAGCTCTAAAAGGAAAAATACAGAGGGACCTAGTCTAGTCGGAGAGTTTCTTTAAACAATAGACATTTAAACTTAAATTTGGGGGGGGCGCCTGGGTGGCTCAGTCGTTAAGCATCTGCCTTCGGCTCAGGTCATGATCCCAGGGTCCTGGGATGGAGCCCCGCATCGGGCTCCCTGCTCTGTGGGAAGCCTGCTTCTCCCTCTCCCACTCCCCCTGCTTGTGTTCCCTCTCTCGCTGTGTCTCTCTCTGGCAAATAAATAAATAAAATCTTTTAAAAAAAATAAAAAATAGGGCGCCTGGGTGGCTCAGTTGGTTAAGCGGCTGCCTTCCGCTCGGGTCATGATCCTGGAGTCCCTGGATCGGGTCCCGCGTCGGGCTCCCTGCTCGGCGGGGAGCCTGCTTCTCCCTCGGACCCTCCCCCCTCTCATGTGCTCTCTGTCTCTCTCATTCTCTCTGTCTCAAATAAATAAATAAAATCTTTAAAAAAAAATAAATAAATAAATAAAAAATAAAAAATAAAAAAATAAACTTAAATTTGGGGATGCCTGGGAGGCTCAGTCGGTTAAGCGTCTGCCTTCGGCTCAGGTTGTGATCCCAGGGTCCTGGGGTGGGTCCCGCATCGGGCTCCCTGCTCCTTGGGGAGCCTGCTTCTCCCTCTGCCTCTGTCTCTGTCTCTCATGAATAAATAAATAATCTTTTTTTTCTAAATAAAAATCTTTTTTAAAAATTAAAAATAAACTTAAATTTGAAAAATATATGGGAGGGCCGCCTGGGTGGCTCAGATGTTTAAACGTCTGCCTTTGGCTCAGGTCATGATCCCAGGGTCCTGGGATCAAGCCCCACGTCTGGCTCCTGGCTCAGCGGGGAGCCTGCTTCTCCCTCTCCCTCTGCCTCTCCCCCTGCTCGTGCTCTCTCTCTCTCTGTATCTCTGTATCTCCAATGAATACAATCTTTAAAAAAAAAAAAATTCTTCTAACTTGCTTTAAAATATATATATATATATATATATATGGGAATTCGCATATAATTTATAGGAATAAACTTGTTCAAAAACTCTGAGAAAGCAAGTCAGTATGGCTAAACTGTAGTAATCTGGGAGCAAAGGGGAAGTGAGTCAGTGGCCAAGATCAAACAGAACCTTCATAAGAATAAAAAGGAGGGGCGCCTGGGTGGCTCAGTCATTAAGCGTCTGCCTTCAGCTCAGGTCATGATCCCAGGGTCCTGGGATTCGAGCTCTCTGCTCTGCGGGAAGCCTGCTTCTTCTACTCCCCCTGCTTGTGTTCCCTCTCTTGCTGTGTCTCTCTCCGTCAAATAAATAAAAAATCTTAAAAAAATAAATAAATAAAAAGGAGTAATTGCCTTGTCTATTTTGTGTATCACTGGATTTCTAGTTTCTAGAATAGTGTCTGGCACATTATACTCACTAGGGGTGCCTGACTGGCTCAGTGACTCTTGATCTTGGGGTCATGAGTCTGATCCCCACATTGGATGTAAAGATACCCACTAAATAATGGTTGAACAAATGAGACAGGAAGACAGGATCACAAGTGTTTTCCAAGTAGATCACTCTGGTTGATGTGTGAAAAAGAGTTTGGATGGTGGAGGTGAGGGCAAGACTAAAAGTAAGAAGAGAGAAATCAGGAGAGTATTGAAGTAATATAGGTAATGAAGGATAGTCAGAAGAAAGGCAGGAAGGGACAAGGGACCCCTGCCCTAAGAGGAAACCACCCTTAAAAGGATTTTACACCAGCCTGGAAGGAGCCCTCTACCCTTTCCTAGGTGATAGGTAGATGATAAAAACCTGATTGGGTGACAGGCACATGGAGGGTTAATCAGATTAAAATAGCCCAACAACAAGCCCATAAAAACCCCTAGACTTAGAAACTCGGGTAGCAACCCCTCCCTCTTCAGGAGCTTTCTACTATCACTCAATAAACTTTGCTTTGCTGCCCACCACTCTTCCTCTGGTCTACCTCTTCATTCTTTGGAGCAGTGTGACCAAGAACCGTGAACACTGGAAGAAAAGAAATCCTGTAACATATGCACTAGAAAATGATAATTTGGATTTGAGAAGTGTTAGTTGGAGATGGAGAGATGTATACAGATAGGTCATATATTTAGGAGGTAGAAATAACTGGTTTGGGATAGTAATTGATTTAATGTGGAAGAGTAAGAGAGTAGTGTCAAGTATAACTCCGTGGTGTCTTGTTTTCTAGATGAGTATGAGACAGCAGGGACTGGACTCAGGTCCTCTCAACCTTGACTGCAAAATCCAGTGTTCTTTGGCTTCCTCCATAAGGAGGGAGGGAGGGGCTAAATCTCTATGCCTCTTGAGTAGCATACCTTGCAGGAATGCAGAGGGAGGATGCTTACCAAAAGGAGGACACTTACTACAAAAACTGGTGAAGACTGGACTAAACCAGTCTGTGCCAAGATGCACCCCAGTGCTGAACTTTCAACAACTTTTTCCCTCATTATAACACTAAAAATCCTGCTGGGGGTGGAGATTTAATATGCCAGTTAGACATGGGACACATGAAGAAGCATGACCTTTAAATGTGCAGGTGCTAATAAATCCCAGCCTCTACATGCTTAGACATCACCCTTTTCCCACCTAATTTCTTTAAAATAACTCTCCCTAACCTCTCCTCATGGAGTCAGACTGAGGATTCTTTCCTTCGTGTTGTCTACTTTATGTTCAAGCAAAAGCCCTAGTAATGCCTTGCCTAAAACTCCCTTTGGCTTCCTATCGATTTCTATTGTTTAGAGAGCCTAAAGTAGATGATGGTGCCATATCTCATTAAGCAAATTCTGAAAGAGGGACAGGTTTTAGAGGAAAAAGCATAAGCTTAGTTTTAGATATGTTAAGTTTGAGTCGTTTGTGTGCCATGCAAAAGAAAGATTAGGCCAGAGATCAGAAAAGAGGCTTTAATTGGAGATGCCAATTTGAGCCAATTTGAAGTTTATCTGTTTATAGGTGATAACCAAAGCCTATTGAGATCACTTACATTGAGGTTGTAAAACAAAAAGAGAAGAAGGCTGAATGACCAAGCTTTGAGGAGCTTTTAGAAAATGAGCTCCCCAAAGACACAGAAGCAGCTACTGGAATGGTAAGAGGAAAACCAGAAGAATGTAATATTCCAGGAAAAATACCTCTTTAATGGTTGGCCCAATACAATTCTGACCCTACAGCAAATGTCAGAGTGTCAGATTAGATGTATAAAATATGAGAACTAGCAAAGGATCACAGAAGTACTTTAATCTGGCCTCTTCAGATATAAAGAGAAATACCTACCCAGAGAGGTGAAGATCACAAGCAACCTGTGGCACAGCCAGGACTTCCAAATCAGAAGTATTGTTTTCCCATTTAAAATACAGTGAACTGGGGCACCTGGGTGGCTCATTTGGTTAAGTGTCTCACTCCTGATTTCGGCTCAGGTCATGATCTCAGGGTTGTGGGATCAAGTCCTGTGTTGGGCTCTGTGCTGGGTGTGAAGCCTGCTTAAGATTCTCTCTCTCCCTCTGCCCGTCCCCCTGCTCTCTCCATCTCTAAAAAATAAAATAAAACAAAATAAAAATAGTAAAATAAAGTAAAATAAAATACAGTTAATAATAATAAAATAAAATATAGTTGAACAATGCAGAGGTTAGGGACACCAACCCCCCCCCATGCAAACAAAAATTTTCATATAACTCTTGACTCCCCAAAAACATAACTACTGATAACCTACTGTTACTGACCAGAAGGCTCACCAAAAACAAAAACAGTCAATTAACACATATTTTGTATGTTATATGTGTTATAAATTGTATTCTTACAATAAAGCTAGAGAAAAAATTATTAGGAAAATCATAATAGAAAATACATTTACAGTATAGAAAATACATTTACAGTGTACCATATTTACCAAAAAAAATCTGTGTATAAATGATTGTACATAGTTCAAGCTATATTGTTCAAGGGCCAACTGTAGTTTAGAAATTTGCCATTCTTCATTTGAATATTCCTCAGAGAAAACAAATTAAGCTATTGCCATTTTATAGGAAATTGAGACATTAGAAAGTTAAAAAATCTTGAGATCCACAGGAGCACCTGGGTGGCTCAGTTGGTGGAACATGTGACTCTTGATCTCAGGCTTGTGAGTTTGAGCCCCACGTTGGGTGTAGAGATACTTAAAAATAAATCTTAAAAAAGAAAGAAAGAAAGATGGGACACCTGGGTGACTCAGTCGGTTAAGCGTCTGCCTTCGGCTCAGGTCATGATCCCAGGGTCCTGGAATCGAGTCCCACATTGGGATCCTTGCTTGGCAGAGAGCCTGCTTCTCCCTCTACCTGCTCTGCCTGTCGCTCCCCCTGATTGTGCTCTCTCTCTCTGACAAAAAAATAAATAAAATCTTTAAAAAAAAAAAGAAAGAAAGAAGAAAGTTGAAGATCATAGATTATAATTTTTAGCTTCATTTACCCAGGTCCTCTGAGTATTTAAATGCTTTTTCTATCTTCAGCCACGCTTTCCTTCCCATTTTTACATCAAGGATTCCCTTCCCATTAGGTTTGGTGACCTTTCTCTTCATTTTTCTGATGAGAGGTTAGAAATCATAAAAATTAAAAACATCTCATTTCTATGTTTGGTGCTTACCTCTGAATGTTATTTTAGTCAATGCAATGGCTATCTGCCTCCCAGAGGGACAAATTAAGCCCTACTCCTAAAAATTCAAAGGTAAATTATTGTATTAACCCCCATTACCACCTTTATATTTGAGAGTCATGATAAGTCAGAAATATGAAATGTTGATTCTAGGTTGAAAAGATTGGGAGTGCTGTGAGCCCATTAAAGTCTCAAGCCCAAAATTATCTATTTTACTTTATGTCTAAAATTCTCCCATTAGTGAATCATTTTCCTCTTTAGAATTCCTTTTAAATGTCAATAATAACCCTGAAAGGAATGAAAAACGGATTTGTTTTATTCCCCCGTTTTTGAAACATACTGGGGGCAGCTTGAGATCACCATGAACCTGGGGTGGTTGAAGAGGTTGCTAAATGTGGGAAGAAAGGCACAGAAAGAGGATGTAGATAACAAGAGGTGTATTATTTACTTTATTTACTATGTTGTTCTGGACCCACACTCTAAGCAATTATATCTTTGGAGCTCTAGTTATTAAGTGTCCTGCCCACTGATTGCTCTCCATATTTGGTAGCTTTGTATCTAGGTCAAGAAATAGGCATGTTCTGGGGCGCCTGGGTGGCTCAGTTGTTAAGCGTCTGCCTTCGGCTCAGGTCATGATCCCAGGGTCCTGGGATCGAGCCCCGCATCGGGGTCCCCGCTCAGCGGGGAGCCTGCTTCTCCCTCTCCCACTCCCCCTGCTTGTGTTCCTTCTCTCACTGTCTCTGTCAAATAAATAAATAAAATCTTAAAAAAAAAAAAAAAAGAAGTAGGCATGTTCTTATATAGTTTTCTCTTGGGAGATCAAATGTGTGTACAACATTCCAAGGAATTTGTGTGACCATAAAAATTGTTTTTTCCTGCACTATTAACATAGTGCTAGAGAGAATTTGGTATTCAAACTTCAAAAGAAATTAGGAGCAACTCTAAAAAAATCTTTATGTCAAATGAAAAGTTATTCCATCACAAATCCAGCTGTGTTTTACTCTCTGATCTAAAGGTACAGATTTTGAGACTGCCTGGAAGGGAGAATGTGAAGGCACAAAATGATATTTAAAATAAATAAATCAGAGGCACTTGGGTGGTTCAATCAGCTAAGATTCCCACCCTTGATTTCGGCTCAGGTCATGATCTCATGGTCGTGAGAGCTGGGCATGGAGCCTGCTTAAGATTTTTCTCTCTCCCTCTGCCCCACCCCCCCCTTAAAAAAGTAATAAAAATAAAATTAAAAATAAAATAAAGGGGTGCCTGCGTGGCTCAATCGGTTGAGTGTCTGACTCCTCTTTTCAGCTCAGGTCATGATCTTGGGGTCTTGGGCACAGAGTCGGCTTGGGATTCTCTCTCTTCTGCTCCCTCTGCCTCTCCCCCTACTCGCACTCTCACTCTCTCAAATAAATAAATAAATCCTAAATAAGTAAGTAAGTAAATAAATAAAATATATAAGTCAGAACATATTATTTCCCTTTTTAAAATCTATCAGTGGCTTCTCTTTGCACTTTGAATAAAATGTAGCTGCTTGCCATAGCCTATAAGGCTCATTTATGATTTCTAACCTTCCTCTATGTTCACAATCTCATCTACCTTTGTGCCCTTTGCTCTATTCACACTGGCTTTTTTTTTTTTTTTTTTTTTGAGAGAGCGAGGGAGAGAGCATGTGCTTGCGCACAGGGATGGGTAAGGGGGCAGGCAAAGAGAAAGAGAGAATCCCAAACAGGCTCTGTGTCCAGCCCCAAGCCCGATGCAGGGCTCTATCTCATGATCTTGAGATCATGACCCTGAGATCATGACCAAGCCTACATCAAGAGTCACTTAACTGACTGAGCCACCCAGGCACCCCACATTGGTTTTCTTAATGTCTTTCAACACACTACAGTAGTTCTTGCCTTAGGGCCATTACATCTGTTCCTATGCCTGGACTGTTCTTCCTCTAAATTTTGCATCATGGCTCCTTTTCACGAGTCATATGTCATTTCAAATGTCACCTCTTAAGAGAGGCCTTCTCTTATCATTCTATCTAAAATAGCACTCATTAACTGAAAGTATGTTATTTTTGTCTATATATCCCCTCTATTTTATAAGGTCCATTGGAGAATTGGTACTTTGTCTGTCTTGTTCCCCACCATGTCCCCAGCATCAAAAATAGTGCCAGGTACATAGTGGGTATTCAATAAATACTTGTTGAATTAATGGATGATGATACAGGAAAAAGAGGGGGCCGTTGAAGTTATGAGGTCCCAACGGAGGCAGAAGGGAAAGATTAGCCTTAAATCAGAAAGGGACACCTTTATCATTTGGCATGGAGGGAAAGAGCCACAGATAGGTACAGAAGCAGCAAAGATTTTAAATGTTGTTAGAAGGAAAGAAGGGGTAGAAATGTAAAAGCCTCCACCTTCCGGGGCCCTTGGGTGGCTCAGTCGGTTGAGCGTCGGCCTCTTGATTTTGGCTCAGGTCATGATCTCGGGATCCTAAGATCAAGCCCTCCATCAGTCTCTGTGCTCAGCAAGGAGTCTGCTTTTCCCTCTCCCTCCCCCTCTGCTCCTCCCTGCATGCATGTGCGCCCTCTCTTTCTTTCTCTCTCTCAAGTAAATAAAAATATTTAAAAGACTCCACCTTCTTTTTGAAATGTAATATAAAGTGATTATTGGGAATGAGGGGATAGATAGTGACGGGTCCTGCTTCTGTGGGAATCAGTAAATAAGATACTTGCTTTTTTAGTTTGTTTAAACTTCACACATCTTGAAGCCAAGCCCAGTTGGTAGTTTTCATTTCCTGATTAGCAATAGTTTGGGCCAAGCATTTTATTTACATTAATGTTACATAACTCCTCATAACAACCTAAGTCTGCTATTTACCAGTTTATCGATGAAGAAACTGAGGTTCAGAGAGGTTAAATAACTTGCACAAAAATCACACAACAGGAAAGTAGTATTACCAAAATTCCAAAAATTTTATTTTTTTGTCTCTCACGTGATGCCTGTCAAATACCTCAAATACCTAGAATAAACAGACTTCGAATTCATTAATTTGATCATTGATATTATTTGTTGTGGTTAACACCCAGTCCAGTTTTTAAATGCAATATGCAAAATAACAAATGTCATAACTTACATATCCCAAAAGGACAGTTCATAAATATCATTAAGAAAGCATCTGGCTTGGGGCGCCTGGGTGGCTCAGTTGGTTAAGCGACTGCCTTCGGCTCAGGTCATGATCCCGGAGTCCTGGGATCGAGTCCCACATCGGGCTCCCGGCTCAGCGGGGAGCCTGTTTCTCCCTCTGACCCTCTCCGCTCTCATGCTGTTTCTCTCTCTCTCTCAAGTAAACAAATAAATAAAATCTTAAAAAAAAAAAAAAAGAAAGCATCTGGCTTTCCATCAGCCTTCCTTCCTTCCTTTCTGAATAATTATATCTAAAAGTCATTTGCTTAAATGGGGCTAAGCAAACTAGGCCCTGCACCCAGGGTGTGGAAGAGCAGCCTGATGAGAGGTGTTGGAGCATGAGCAATATGAGAAGGGTGAATATGTGGGCACTTGGTGCAGGATATCAGAGTCCCAGCAGAGCAGGGAGGGTGAGGGATGACGGCAGCAGGGGCAATAGCAATTGGTTACATACAAGGGTGATTTATCAAATAAATAAATATATTGAAGATAATGAAGGGAGATGTGAGGAAGGAGTTATAAATATGGAAAAACAGAAATTAGAGTGAACTCACTGGGTATTTACCCCAAAGATACAAATGTAGCGATCCGAAGGGGCACCTGCACCCCAATGTTTATGGCAGCAATGTCCACAATAGCCAAACTATGGAAAGAGCCCAGATGTCCATCGATATGAATGGATAAAGAAGATGTGGTGTATATATACACAGTGGAATACTACTCAACCATCAAAAAATGAAATCTTGCCATTTGCAATAAGGTGGATGGAACTAGAGAGTGTTATACTAAGCGAAATAAGCCAATCAGAGAAAGATAATTATCATAAGATCTCGCTGATATGTGGCATTTAAGAAACAAAACAGAGGATCATAGGGGAAGAGAGGAAAAAAATAAAACAAGACGAAATCAGAGAGGGAGACAAACCATAATGAGACTCTTAATCACAGGAAACAGAGGGCTGCTGGAGGGGAGAGGGTGGGGGGATGGGGTAACTAAATGAAGGACATTAAGGAGGGCACATGATGTGAGGAGCACTGGGTGTTACATAAGACTATGAATCACTGACCTCTTCCTCTGAAACCAATAGTACATTATATGTTAACTGAATTTAAATAAAAATTAAAACAAACAAAAAAAGAAATTAGAGTGAACTCTGTGGTGTTGGATTGGAATTGTAGGTATCAGTGTGAACTCATAATTTTCAATAGATAGATATAGAAATAAATATAGATGTGTGTATATGCATATGTGAACATGTATATACATACGTATATTCTCAAGCCTTGTTCACTGACAGGGCCTGGGAGCAATAACACCTTATCAACAATAAACATACCTAATATCTCCATCTTGGTTTCTAAATTCTGTTCTCCACTAAAAGGCCATTTTCCTCTAAAAGGAACTGCTTCTTAGAGAAATAGTTGATTCCAAGGCTAGGGCAGGGAAGGTACAAGATGAACCTGCAACATCTTATATGCCAGAAAGTAAGGAAGTATTCAAAGAATGATGAGGCCATGTCAAAAGGACACAGAGGACAGCTTGAAGGGGCCCCCCCACAGGACAAGAATGGGACAATTTGGGAATCAAAATAAAGAACAATAGCAACAGATTGTATTAAATTGGAATCCATGCATCTAAACTGATATAAATAAATAAAAACGGATAGAAGAAAGTTTTTTGTTAAAGTGGAATGCCAACAGTGAGTGTAGAAGGGATGATAGAATTAGAAATTCACCATTTGGCAACCATAGTAGTAATAATTAATTAAGCCAAGAATCATCTATGTATGCTAAGCCACTTGGTGAAAATTTGATGAGGAATGGGATATTTATATAGCCTCAAAATACTTCCCTACAAAATACTTATTAATTAAGAAGGGGAAAAGAACAACTATACTATGGAAAACACCAGCAAATACCACTTAATCTTTGAACAGTTAACATCAGTAATAGGAAAATTGAAATTGTTACCACCCGATGGCATGCAATGAGAAAGAACAACAACAGCATCACTTCTGTGCTATTCTTGCTAAAAACGCATAATCTGAATCTAATGAAGAGAAAACATCAGACTTACTCTAACTGAGGAACATTCTATGAAATAACTCACCTATAATCTTTAAAAGTAGCAAGATCATGAAAATCAAAGAAAGGCTACAGAACTGTTTTGATTAAAGACTCACAAGAGATGATAATTAAATGCATCACTATAAAGGCCATTATTGGGAACAATTGGCTAAACTCAAGTGGAGTCTGGGGGGATTAGACGAGAGTAATGCATCTGTGTTAATTGCCTGATTTTTATAATTTGTGGATGCTGAAAAATCATATGGGGGCACCTGGGTGGCTCAGTCGTTAAGCCTCTGGCTTCGGCTCAGGTCATGATCCCAGAGTCCTGGGATCGAGCCCCGCATCGGGCTCCCTGCTCCACGGGAAGCCGCTTCTCCCTTTCCCACCCCCAGTCCCCCTGCTTGTGTTCTCTCTCTCGCTGTCTCTCTCTCTGTCAAATAAATAAATAAATAAAATCTTTAAAAAAAATTATATGGGCAACCTACTCTCAAAGTTTTAGAAATTAAAATATCCTTTTTGTACTGTTCTTATAACCTTCCTATCTATAAGTTTGAAATCTTTTAAAATAAAAAAGAAAAAATATTAGCAAGGGTGTCCAAAAGAATACCCTTCCAAACATTGGAACTGACTGCCAATGTCTTAAATGGAAAATGTAATTCCTGGAATTGTGGGTAGAAGAACATTGCTTTGTAGGCTTAATTATAGCAATTATTCTCCATCTAACCACACCCTCCAAGATCCCAATAGAAATCTACCTCCTCCTGGAAGCCTTTGACTCTTCCAGCCCACACTCATCATCCATTCCATACCAGCACTCAGGACACATATTTTTTGTATCACTTCCTTGGCATTTAATCATGTATAACCTTGTGACCTCTCTTGTACTATTATCATACATAATTTGGGGGTTCTTGTTTAAATCCTCTCATGAATATATCATCTCTACCAGTATACCACTATAATTATGTTGCAATCAGCTTAGGAGCAGACACCATGTATGATCTCTTTTTCTCCCAGGGTACCCAGCATATGTTTGTTTGTTGTTGTTGTTGTTTATTCAAGTATAGTTGACATATAACATCGCATTATTGTCAGGTGTACAGCATAGTGATTTGACAACTCTACAGTTATGGTACCTAGCATATGGTTTGCAATCACATTTCCACATCACCAAGGACTGTCAAAGGATAATTGATCTCGACTGATAATTGATATTTCTTGCATCCCCACTATGTATCAGGTACTGTAAATAATAATTCCTCACATGTATAGAATGCTTTATAGTTTATGTAGCACCTACAAATCCATTATTTCATTTGTTCTACATAACAAATGAGGTAGGTGCCACCACATGATAAGTATGCTCAGAGAAGGACTGTGACTGACTGGAGGTCTCACAGCCATTTAATAGCAGAATTGGGATGCCAACCTTGGTCTTCAGATGCCACGTCCAGCCCGTTTTCAACATCACCCTAGGAAACAGGTAACAAGTCTGGACACATTGATGGTCGTAGGTATTGTATTAATTTTCTATTGCTTCTGTAACAAGGTATCACAAATATGGTGGCTTACACAACACAAATACATTAGCTTGCAATTCTGTAAAATAGAAGTCTAACAAAGGTCTCACTGGGCTAAAATTAAGGAGTCTGCAGGGTTATATTCCTTTCTACAGACTCTAGAAGAGAATCCATCTCCTTGCCCTGTCTAGTTTATAGATGCTGATCATGTTCTTTGGCTCATGTCCCCCTTTCTCCATCTTCAAAGCAAGCAACAGTGCATCTCTTTGTGCCTCGGTCTATAATTCCATCTTCCTCTCACTCCCTCTTCCACTTATAAAAACTCTTTTTAAAAAAATATTTTATTTATTTATTTATTTGAGAGACAGAAAGAGAGAAACAGCATGAGAGGGGAGAGGGTCAGAGCCGGGAGCCCGATGTGGGACTCCATCCCAGGATTCCGGCATCATGACCTGAGCCGAAGGCAGTTGCTTAACCAACTGAGCCACCCAGGCACCCCAATTATAAAAACTCTTGTGATTAAAGTTGGACCTATCCAGATAATCCAAGATAATCACCCTATTTTAGGGTCAGGTCAGTTGATTAGCAACCTTAATACCTTCTGCAACCTTAATTCCCCTTTGCTATGTATTCTAACATATTAACAGTTTCCAGAGATTAACACATGGACATCTTTGGGGGCCACTATTCTCTCAACTGTATATTCTTCAAAGTTTCACTTCCCCAAAATTCCCTGAGCCCTTTAACATCTTAAATCATGATATGAACAGTTCTTCCATCTACTGAAAATCAATCATCAGATTCTAATAGGACACTTTGTTTACTAATACATTATTAATATCTAGAAAATCATTTTTATGAAAAATGAGCCAAAGTTTGATTTACAAAAATTAGTATTCTCTGAGTCCAGTGGTTCTTAATTCAATAAATAAGGGAATTGAGGCCAGTGACATTAAGAAACTTTGTCGGGCGCCGGGGTGGCTCAGTTGGTTAAGCGACTGCCTTCAGCTCAGGTCATGATCGCAGGGTCCTGGGATCGAGTCCCCTGCAGAGCAGGGAGCCTGCTTCTCCCTCTCCCACTCCCCCTGCTTGTGTTCCCTCTCTTGCTGTGTCTCTCTCTGTCAAATAAATAAATAAAATCTTAAAAAAAAAAAAGAAACTTTGTCAAGGACACACAGCTAGTAAGTGGCAGAGTAGGAATTCAAACTTAGGTCCTACCGCAAAGATCAGGGCTTTTCCATTTATACCATTTCTTCACCAAGAATAGCTCCTCCCAGGCCCTAATGCCCTAATTTAATGCCTGTGACTTAAATACCAATCTGTTCCTTTGGATCATCCACTTTCTATGGACCACCTTGCAAATGTAAATCCTTGCAGAAGATTAATACAAATCCTCCGGTAGCCGATTAAATAAGATAATGGTTGTACACATATGTTGTAAAGGGAGAGAAAAGCACATATGATAGATGTATGACTTAGTGCATAAGCAGACAGTTGTGAAAGAAAGGAAAGGCTGAGAAGAGGCTTGATCAAATCCTGACTTTGCCTCTTGTATGATCATGGACAAACCCCAAATCCTGGTAAACTCTCTTAACCTTAATTTTCTGATCTATCAAATACATCATTCATAGGGTTGCTGTGAGAATTACATGCCATAATTCTTGAAAAGCACTTATGACAGAGCCTGGCTCAACGTTTGTGTTCTAAGAACTGTTGGCAAGTGTTAATAAAGATCCTGATGGCTTCTTTACCTAATTCACGAATAGATTCTGGAATGGGTGATTTCTTGATCAACCACAAGGTGGAGATAGAGACACAGGAATGTACGTCTTTTTTTTTTTTTTAAGATTTTATTTATTTATTTCACAGAGAGAGAGAGAGAGAGAGAGCGCGAGAACAGGAACACAAGCAGGGGGGCGTGGGAGAGGGAGAAGCAGGCTTCCCGCGGAGCAGGGAGCCCGATGCGGGGCTCGATCCCATGACTCTGGGATCATGACCTGAGCCGAAGGCAGATGCTTAATGACAGAGCCACCCAGGCACCCCAGTAATGTATGTCTTGATTCTGGAATTTTGAATTTAAGGGGGTAAAAGGAGTAGCCTTTCCATCTGGGTCTTGACAGAATAGATCCTATCTGCCTTTAAGCCACCACACCTATTCCTCCATCATGAGAGCCCTTGTTTTTTGTGTTTTTTTTTTTGTTTTTCAGAGAGAGTCAGATAGGCAAAGGAGCTTTCAATAGACATTCTTTAATAATGTGAATTTTACTTCCACTTGGAGAAAATGTGGTATCTGATACAGAAGAGATGACTGTACAACTGTTATGAGAGAAAAAAAATTTTTTTTTTTAAGATTTTTTATTTATTTGACAGAGACACAGTGAGAGAGCTAGCACAAGGGGGAGTGGGAGCAGCAGAGGGAGAAGCAGGTTCCTGCTGAGCAAGGAACCCGATGCGGGGCTCAATCCCAGGACCCTGGGATCATGACCTGAGGCAAAGGCAGACACCCAACGACTGAGCCACCCAGGCATCCCTGAGAGAACATCTTTAATACACTTATTTTCTTCTGCTTCCTCAGTCTAGAAACAAGAGGCAGGGTGGGGTTTTTTTTTAAGATTTTTAAAAATTTTTATTTATTTTAGGGGCATACTTACCCTTTCTCCCAAAAAGCCCATTGGGTCCTCATGAAAATAGGACTCTTAGAAGTCTATCTTAGCATCCCAGGATTCTCAGGATGTAGATTTGGTTTCAGTTGTTCTCAGAGAATCAGCTTTGTTGGTATATTTTGATAAGTTCATTAAAAACTCAACTCTCATTACCTCCAGGCATGATCTTATAGGCTATGTACCTATTATAATTATAATCTCAAAAAATTATATACATATTATATATATAATTAGGATTAGAATCTCAATAAAACCATAAAGTCCACTTAGAAGATGAAGGTACCATCAAGTATCAACTTCAAACGGCCACTACTCTTAGGACTCAAGAAAACATTCCTGTAGAAGCAGAGCTTAGATTTTCCCCAAAATCTAATTGGATAAAAGAAACCCCTTCATTTCTATGTATAACTAAAGGATGAATAAGCATTAGCCAAGGGAAGGAGAATGAAAGAGGAAAGATCATTAGAAGCTGAGTTCTAAGACATGTAAAGGGTCAAAGAAGAAAAAGCAGTGTTCTTGTAGGTTTGAAAGTAATTACAGGGGCGCCTGGGTGGCTCAGTCATTAAGTGACTGCTTTTGGCTCAAGTCATGATCTCAGGGTCCTGGGATCGAGCCCCGCATCGGGCTCCCTGCTCCGCGGGAAGCCTGCTTCTCCCTCTCCCACTCCCCCTGCTTGTGTTCCCTCTCTTGCTGTGTCTCTCTGTGTCAAATAAATAAATTTTAAAGATCTTAGAAAAAAAGAAAGTAATTATGTATGGCTTAACAGTAAAGACTGAGTGGGGAATGGCAATAGTTAAAACTGAAGGGGTAAGCTGGAAATAAATCATTAGGCCCTATGTTTTATGTTGAGTATGGACTTTATCTGAGGACAATGCAGAGTCACCAAAGGACATCAAGGTGGGGCAAGACAAGATCAGATTCATGCTTTAGAAAGATCATTCTGGCTGCAAGATAGAGACTAGAGGAAGGCAAAACTGGATGGAAGGTGTGCTCAATATTTTGTTTGTCTCTCCAGATGGTCTTTCCACCCTACTCCACTTGTTTGGTGTCACAGAAGCCTTACTGACATGGGCTCCCAACAGGCTCCATTGCCTTCTGGCTTCTGGTTGGGTCCAGAAACCAAATTCTTGGTTGGGAAATAGCAGCAGGAGATCAGAGGTCAGAAAGGAAAGAAAGAAAGGCCTGAATACTTATCCCCAGCTCCCTCCCTGCTGAGCCACTTTATAAGGACCATAGCTCTTATCAGACAGCACCCTCCATTCAGCTGCCCTCTTCAGATTCTGGTAATCACTCTCTCCCTTATTTTTTCATGCCTTTGGCTAGTAATGATTCCCACTGTTGCTAGCCCGGGGGAACTTTATATCCCTTGTTGGTTCCCTAAACCCTGCACACATTTTGTAAATATTTCTTTTATTAAACACACTGGAAATTATCTAGTATGAGTGTGCTCTCTATTTCCTGCCAGGACTCTTAACTGGTATAGAAAGAAACAAGTAATAATAATGACAGTTAACATTAATTATGTTCCAGGCATTCTCCTAAACAGTTTACATACGTTAACTCATTTAATGCTTACAGCAACTCTATGAATTATCCCTCCTTTACAAATATGGAATCTGAGGTATAGAGAGATCAAACAGTTTTCCCAAAGTCACTAGTAAGAAGCTAAACCATAATTCAAATCCACAGTCTGTTTCCAGAATCTGTGTTCTTAACCACTATACTCCTTTGATGAGGTAAGAGTTGTTTTAAGTTGAAGCAATAGCAGTGGATGGAGAGGAATGGAAGGGTTTAAGAGATATTATTGCTAATCTCAGCACAATTTGGAAGATTAGTTGGGTTCAAGAGACAATATAAATGCATTGATTTAAGAATGAAAGGGACCCTGGGGCGCCTGGGTGGCTCAGTTGGTTAAGCGACTGCCTTCGGCTCAGGTCATGATCCTGGAGTCCCTGGATCGAGTCCCGCATCAGGCTCCCTGCTCAGCAGGGAGCCTGCTTCTGCCTCTGACCCTCCCCCCTCTCATGTGCTCTCTCTCTCTCATTCTGTCTCAAATAAATAAATAAAATCTTTAAAAAAAAAAAAAAAAAGAATGAAAGGGACCCTTGTTTATAATTTGTATCTTACTACCTGGGTGATCTTGAGTAAGTCACTTTATCTTTCCAGGTTTTAGTTTCTTCATCTGTAAAATGGGACCAATAATACCTACTTCGTGGAGTGGCTGTAAGAATTAAACAAAGTATTGGAAGTCCCAGCCAGAACAGTTAGGCAAGAAAAAGAAACAAAAGGCATCTAAATCAAAAAGGAAAAAGTAAAACTGTCTTCATTTGCAGAGAGAGAAAGAGAGAGACTCCACCGAAAAAATAGGAGACTAATAAATTCAGTAAAGCTACAGGACACAAAATCAATTTGCATTTCTAAACGCTAATAATGAGCTATCAGAAAGAGAAATCAAGAAAACAATAACATTTACCATTGCATCAAAAAGAATAAGATACCTAGGAATAAATTTAACCAAGGAAGTGAAAGACCCCTACACTGAAAACTATCATATGTTGATAAAAACAACTGAAGAAGACACAAATAAATGGAAAGATATTTCGTGCTCATGGAAGAATTAATACTGTTAAAATGTCCCTATGAACCAAAGCAATTTATAGATTCAGGGCAATTCCTATCAAAATTCCAATGGCATTTTTCATAGAAATAGAACAAGTAATCCTAAAATTTGTATGGCACCACAAAAGACCCTAAATAGCCAAAGCAATCTTGAGAAGAGCAAATCTGAAGACACAACACCTTCTGATTTCAAACTATATTACACAGCTATAGTAATTAAAGCAGTATGATATTGGCATTAAAAAAAGACATATAAATCAATAGAACAGAATAGAGTTCAGAAATAAACCCACACATATATGGTCAGTTAATTTGTAAAAGAGCCAAGAATATACAATGAGGAAAAGAATAGTCTCTTCAATAAATGGTGTTGGAAAAACTAGACAACCACATGCAAAAGAATGAAACTGGACCCTATCTTATACCATTAAAAAAAAAAAAACCTGAAAATGAATTAAAGACTTGAATGTAACACCTGAAACTATAAAACTCCTAGAAGAAAACACAGGGGGTAAGGTCCTTGACATTGGTCTTGGCCATGATGATTTGGATTTGACACCAAAAGCAAAGTCAACAAAAGCAAAAATAAACAAGTGGGTCTACATCAAACTAAAAAGATTTTGCTCGGCAAAAGAAACCATCAACCAAATGAAAAGGCAACCTATGGAATGAGAAAAAACATTTGCAAATCATATATCTGATAATGAGTTAATATCCAAAATACATCAAGAATTCATACAACTCAATAGCAGCAAATGAACAAGCGAATAATTCAATTTAAAAATGGGTAGAGGACCTGAATAGACATTTTTCCAAAGAAGACATTCAGATAGCCAACAGGTATGTGGAAAGATGCTCAAATCACTAATCACCCAGGAAATACAAATCAAAACTACGATGAGATATCCCCTCACACCCGTTAGAATTGCTATTATTAAAAAAAAAAAAAAAAGAAATGTTGGTGAGGATATGGAGAAAAGGGAACCCTTGTGCACTGTTGGTGGGAATGTAAATTGGCGTAGCCACTGTGGAAAACAATATGGAGATTTCCTCAAAAAATTACAAATACAAGAGGTAATCCAGCAACTCCACTTCTGGATATTGATCTGAAGGAAACGAAAACACTAACTTGAAAAGATATCTGCACCCCCACATTCACTGCAACAGTATTTACAATAGCTAAGACATGGAAACGATCGAAGTGCCCACTGATGGATGAATGAATAAAAAAAATGTGGTACACACACACACACACACACAGTGGAACATTATTCAACCACAAAAAAGAAGGAAATCCTGCTATTTACAACAACACAGTTGGACTTTTCTTTCCTTTGGGTGTCTACAGTACTTTGATCATCTATGGCATCTTTATGGCATGTCTTTTACTCTGTCTACTGTCAGATTTAGTGGTTCATATGTCTCTCCCCCCTGTGAAGCTCCATTAGTCAAGGTCAGAGTCATAGAATCCTGATTCATATCTTTAGCTTTAGTTACTACCGTAATTCGTAGCACACAGTAAGTGCTTGGTAATACTTACTGAATGGACAAATAACACTCCTAGGAAATTATTTCCTGAGTTTTATCTCAATTTGCCTTTCCTGCTGTCATGAAGATGAGAAAACTACACCTCAACTTTATTGGCTACTCTTCTTATTTATTCACAAAGCCTGGGACACACTAGGTGCTTAGTAAATATTTGTTAAATGAAGGAACTAACATCAAGCAGTTACAGGAAACTGGCAGCCTAGCACACCGGAGGTTGTGGAGTCAGATGAGCTGGATTCAAATCCAGGCTCTAATGCTGTGAGATATTGAGCAAGTTCATATCGTCAGTGTGCCTCAATTTCCTCATGTGTAATGAGGATAATAGAACTTATCTCATAAACATAAAAGAATTGTGAGAGCTAAAAATGCTGGCTGGCTCATAGTAAGGGCTTACCAAATGTTATGCACATAGCGCTGAGGGTAGAGAGACACTTTGGAGTCACCATCCTTTCTTTTTTAAGTCAGTATGTGAAGCCCAGTACACAGGGCATTACTCTGAGTCTGGCCTCCTCAACACTAGGCAAATGAGTAAGTCTCAAACTTTAGAAGACTTAAGAAATAACTAGGGAGATAGTTTAAATGTCAGAAATGCAGATTCCTAGGCCCACATTTTGAGGGACACTGCACTGGGCTCTTCACAGATCAACTTGATCATTGAAACTGGCTTGATATTGCTACCGTGTCCTTGGCCCAGGGACTGAACTTTTCCTGCTTCTGAAGAATTGATCCCAGTTAGCCCTAAATTTCAGTCTCTCATGATCTGCTGCACAGCCAATGTACAACATTGTCTGCTCCTGCCAGATGTTTCCTCAATGCTCACTCCCCCAACAACATGCTAATTTCCATCTCCTTACTTTGGCTAGTTCCTCAGTCTGAAATGCTTTCTTCAAAAAAATTAAAATAAAAAAATAAAATTAAAAAAATATATATTTTTTTAAAGAGAGAGAGAGAGAGCATGAGGGGGTGGGGTGGGGAAGGGGCAGAGAGAGAATCTTAAGCGAGCTCCACTCCCATCATGGATTTCACCACCCTGAGATCATGACCTGAGCTGAAATCAAGAGTCGGATGCTTAACCGACTGTGCCACCCAGGCGTCCCTGAAATGCTTTCTTTTCAGCCTTTTCTATTCAAATCTTTCCCATCCACCAAGATTTGGCTCAAACTACTCCTGCTCCCGGCCCCATCACATGCACCTTCTCAGAAGCCCTCCTTGGCTAGCTTCCTTGTACCTCTCCCTCCTCCCTATTCTGAGAAAAATAACCTCCTTTATTCCTTGCTTGTCCATCTGTGCTTCCTTCAAGTGTTGCTTTAAGATTAAATGGAATGATTCCTGTGAAAAATAAGGTCTGTCCAAGTTTATTTTCCACACGGGCACCCATATTAGTGAACCAAGAGGGTTGAGCTCACAAAACTCATTAACTGATTCTAAAGCTGCACCATGTTGTCAGCATCTAGTCTCCATGAAACTAAGGAGACTATGTGATATTTAGACTAAAAGCTAATATAATAATCTAAGGTTTTTGACTCAAAGTTTCTGTTGAAGAATAGGAAAAGTATGGTGGTAGACAAAACAATCTATTTTAGGGATAGTCTTGGTGAAAGTCTTAGTTTCTGAAAGTCAGACCTGGCCTTTATCACCAACTTTGTATTCCCCTGCAACTTTATTCACCATCTTTGTATCCCCCTGCAATACCTAGCAAAATACTTTGCACCACATAGGTCAATATGTGTATAATTAAATCATGGCCTGCTAATTCAAGTTCTTGATTTTGTTGCCCCACTGGATAAACATTAAGGCCTGCGGAGTATGATTTACTTGTGTAATGAATTGTTTAAGTATGAGATGAAAGAGAAGGCATAAAGGTATGGCCCTATTCTGTACTGAATTGTGTCCACCCAAAATTCACATGTTAAAGCCCTAATCCCAATGTGACTGTATTTATTTATTTATTTATTTAAAAGATTTTTATTTATTCATTTGACAGAGAGAGAGTCAGCGAAAGAGGGAACACAAGCAGGGGGAGTGGGAGAGGGAGAAGCAGGCTTCCCTCTGAGCAGGGAGCCCGATGCGGGGCTCGATCCCAGGACACTGGGATCATGACCTGAGCTGAAGGCAGACGCCTAACGACTGAGCCACTCAGGCGCCACCATAGTTAAGTCTTAAATCTACCTGGAACTGATACTTGTGTATGGTGTAAGTAAGGGGTCAGATTTAATTTTTTCCATATAGATAACCAATTACTGAATAGTCCATTTTTTTTTTCCCAAATGGCTGCAAATGCTTTCTGAGACAAAAATTTTGTTTCAATATATGTATTAGTTTTTTCCTGGATTCTCTGTATAATTTGCTAACCTGCCACAGTGCCTGAGAGTCTACTCTTAGGGACTTCAGCTCCTGAAGACTTATTTGATGATAGTTCTCTGGAGAGATTATACATTAAGCCAGTATCTTTCAGATCATCTCAATGGGAGAATAGTTTATTAGTGTCTATCAGGATCTGGAGTGTGGTCACTTTAATGTTGGAGTAAGACAACAGGATCTAAGGCAACATGGAGACTGTGGTTACCTGAAAGGTGGTGCCCTTTGCAAAGGGGAACAGATGAAAGTAGAAAGGGGTGATCCCGATCCTAGTTGCTAAGGAATATTTATGCAGATATAATCTGCCAGGATGAGCAAGTTTGTGGAGCAGAAGTACTTCTAGAATCATATTTTCAATATATGTAAAGAAATCTGCTTATGTGAAGATATATAATGCTTTAGATATATATGTATGTTGAAAAATAGCTACTCTTATTTTTAGAGCTGTTCTTTTAAAGTCAGTTAATTGAGTCATGCATAGACAACCCAAGTATTTCATTTAGACAATTACCAGTTGATTCACAGGCATCCTATGTACCATGACAGACAGGAGGACACCATTAGGGAAGACACAGAGGTTTCCCTTTCAATAGGCACAACTGTGATCCAGGCAGCTCTTGCAAAATCTGGCAGCTTGGAAAGACAGCTCCCCATATCAACCCTGATAGTGGACTCTGGATATCACAGCCAACTTATCTTTGAAGAAAAACAGGGAAAAGGGGTTTTCCAATTTAAGCAGACTGTAGAAGTATTACAAAAGGATTTAAATAAGACCTTTGGCCATGAAGGGCTTTAAACTTGTGACCACCTGAACAAACCATTTCCTTCATGGCCCCCTCCAGAACTAGCTTGACTATGATTCCTGCATGCTCTCAACACCCTTCCAAAATACCATCACCACTACCACCCTTCAGCTAAAAATCTAAGATATCAGCAACAGCCTTGTCCAGGAACAATCCCATCTGTTCAAAACGAGCATTCATCAACAAATGGCCATTGGTCACCCTTAATGTGCTGGCACCTGTGGAAATCAGGGGATTGAGAGAGAAATAAAACCTTCTTCCCTGACCTCCAGGAGCTCACTCTTTAGTGGTGGCAAAGAGAAACTGGCTGGGCCCCAGAACAAGTTTATTTCTTAGAGAATGCCTCAGTAGCGTTCCATAAAGCACCGATGCAGCTGCCAAAGCCAGAGGTATCTGGAACAGGGGCAGTTGAGACAGATCCTTTCCTCTGCTTCTGTTACACCACTGAAGGGGATGGCTTTGGGTGTATCCCATGTGGGATACTGGGTCTGATCCAGGAACTGGGTCTCCAGCACCAGTCCCTGTGCTTGCCACTGGAGTGAATCCCTGACCAAGCTTCAGAACCTCTTCAGGATGTAAAGGAAGACAACACCCCATCCCAGGGCTACACTCAACCACCAATTACCTTGCTCCTTACTACTTTATAAATTGACCCTCACAGCCATTTCTCCAGGCACAAGCCTGCCCACAGGAGGACAAGTAAGATGCAAATTTCATGCCACACAGACCCAAACTACTATTCCCCTCCAATACTGTCTTGATTTTGAGTCCGTCCATTGACTCTATCTCTTCCCATTCTCTTGGAGATTTATTCATTCAAAAAGGATTTCTATTAGGAGACAACATAGTGTCATGGTTAAGGGCAGGGACTCTGGGGTTTTAATCCCTGCTCTGCATTTACTAATTGTGTGGCCTTAGGAAAGTTAGATATCCTGTTTCCTCATCATTATGGGGCTAAGAATAGTTATCTATCTCATAAGGATACTAATGAAACCTATCTAATAAAGTTGTGAAGATTAAATTACTATATAGGTAAAGGGCTTAGAATGGTGCCCTGGAACAATATAAACGCTAGCTAGTATTGACTATCACTTATGTGCCAGGTGTACCAATCTAAGCTCTTACATTAATGCCTTCGATCCTCATAATAACCCTATGAAGTTGGTACGTTATACAAATGAGAGGTTTGTAACAAAGGTTTTAAGTAAAGTAACCTGCGAAAGGCTCTGAGGGTACAGCAGTGAACAAAACAGGCAAGGTCCCTGCTATCATGAAACTTTTATTAAACAAATAAAATAATTTCATCATGATTAATGCCATGAAGAAGATAATAAGTAAAACAAGATGAAGGGGTATGATAAAGTTGGGGTATACTTCTCTGAGGAATGACTTCCAGAGACGCCCTTCCCTGTCACTGGCCCACTGGTGTTCATAGCCACCCTGGCTTACCTCAACACATTTCAGTAACTCTGAATCTTGGGAGTGAAACTATTGGAGTCTCATTTCCTTGTTTAAGTAGGTCTCCAGACTCCTTATGCACATTTGCCTACTGCTTGCCTGGTTTATTTCACAGAAACATGTGACAATCTACTCCCACAAGTGACCAGGAAATCATAGTATAGCACACTCGGTTCTATGGCAAAGGAAAACAAAGGGGGATATGGTTTCACAGAGGAGGTACCTAACCCAGCACGGGAACCAGGAGTAGAAAGAACAGCATATGCAGAGGCTCAAATCTAAAGTGTGCCCCAGTGCTCTTCCCAAACCAAGAAGTTGCCCCTCATTTTATTAGCAGCCCTCACTCTATGAACTACTACCATTTGAAAATGGTGTTTATTCTCTGTGTGACAGTGAAGGTCATAGGCACCTCCAGGATACTCTTAGGCAGTAGGACCCATGAGCAGGCTCAGATTTTCTGTTGGGATCTCTTAAGTACCTGGGTTGACCATATCTTCTACCAGGACACAGGGATAGAGGAGAACCTTATTCTCAGGATTGCTGCTAGCTCATGTAGCACCTGTATTAGTTTCCAAAGGATGCTGTGACAAAGTACCACAAACTGGGGGGCTTAAAACAATAGAAATTTACTCTCTTACAGATCCGGAAGCTGGGAGTCCAAAATCAAGGTGTTGGGAGAGTTGGTTTCTTCTGAAGTCTTTGAGGCAGAACTCTGTTCGTTCCTGTCTTTGAGCTTCTGGTGGTTGCCAGTAATCTTTTGCCTTCCTTGGTATATAGCTGCATCTCTCCAATCTCTACCTGCATCATCACACAGCCTTCCTCCTTATGTCTCCTCTGTCTCTCCATGTCCATTTTCCCTCTCCTTTCTCTTATAAAGCCACCAGTTGTTGGTTTTAGTGCCTACCCCAACTCGAAATAGCCCCATCTTAACTTGATTACATCTGCAAAGACTCTATTTCCAAATAAAGTCACATTCAGAAGTACCAGGGATTAGAATTTACATATATCTTTTGGAGAACACGATTCAACCCACTGCAGCACCTTTAGCAAATTGGATAGGTGGCCCCTCTGGATGGATGCTGCCCCTCTACTCATGGCTTGGTAAGCAGATGGCACTTTTGTGTGAATTACACAAAGGAATCCTTCCTCCTAGTGGAGGTAACTCCACAGTAGGATACAAGGCTCTGCACTTAGAGCCAAGGCTGTATTTCAATCCCTAGTCACCCCCTGCTGCCCACCCCCCTTGGCAAAACATACCCTATCATGTCATGTATACGGACCCTGACTGCTCTGTGCTCAGCTGACTGCCTCAGGTCTGTGCCCCCATCCCTGCCCACTTTATTCCTTCCATTCCCATATCCTAGGGGCAGAACCCATTTTTGTTCTCTTCTGTCCAGTTTTTAAATGTCTTTTGTGCAATGATCTGATTCTGTATCTCCTGTGAATAGCTGATTTTTTGCCTAGCCAGCATCCATTCTTTTCTCTTCTGGAAAAAAGTGCCCTAATTTTCTTTTCAAGCAACCACTCCTCTGCCACTTTCAGTTTATCTGGTTTGAGTAGTACTGACCCAGCCTCCAACTCCAGAGATGGAGTTGGACAAGATCTAAGCTTAGCCAATCAGAACACCTCACCTCCTGGCGTAATTGATCCTAGTTTAGGTACATGACCCAGGACTTTTGCCAACTATTAAAGCAAAGACTCTCTGTCTAGATGGCTATATTGGTAGGGTAAGCCTAGGGTGGACTGAGAATGAAGCCAACCCAGAGAATCCTGAAAATATAATTTGATCACCTAGTTCCAGATGGGCCTGAAGCTAGATATACCACTGGACTTTACAGTAACATGAGCTAACAAATTCCCCTCCCACCATGATCTTGTTCTTTTCTTGTGATTATTTAAAGTGGGGATATGTCACTTATAATCAAAAGAATGTTGACTGGATGCAGAATCTGACACTTCTGTCACCCCTGCTCTACATTTCCACAGCTCTTCATTCCCTCTGGCCCTCATGCCTGAGTCCTGACAGATGAGGAAGAGTTAACCAGGCTAAAGAAAGGGAAAGGGTTCCCTACCACACTGCAATGGGAATGGGCGAAGAACTGGACTGAATTTGCTGTGTTCTTAGACTTGTTATAGTTTGGGGCTGTTGGCAGGTGGGGAGTGGGTTCTGCCGCTTTCCAGAGCTGTCAATTCTGTCTGCATTTTTTTCATTTTCTTGTGGGCTCACCACTTTCTCTCCAGCTCAGCAGCCTTGCTTCCACATGCTGTCCAGCAATATAGCCTAACCCTTTTTTGGGGTACACACTGCTCCTTGGGATTCTCTGCATCCTCTACAACAGCCAGGATACAGCCAGGAGCCACAGGGTCTCCAGAAGTACAAGCTGACCTGCTGTCCCTGACCTCTTGCAGTGCCAGTCCTTCCTCCTCCTTGAAGCCTTCCCAACAGTTATACCCATCCTGATTTCCCCCTATCCTGAGTCCATCGTGAACTTGCCTTGTCCATCATGAACTTGAATACTGCCTTGTACTGTGGCTTTCATTGCATTGGTGCTGGACCTGTTTTTCCAGTTCCTTTCTAAGATCTCAGAAGTCTACCCCCAAAGTTCTTAGCACAAGCCCAGGGAAGAGTCACTCCATAAATGAGGTATAGTTCAGATGAACTTTAATGCACATACCATCATTGCCATTACAATAAGGATAGGAGATACATTAAAATAAGCCAGTTTGTATCAATAAAACATATCAACACAGAATGGGGGAGACACGGCAGATATTTGCAAATGGCATCTTCCCTTTTGTTACTGTGTATATGTGTGTGTGTGTGTATTTGCATTTGTACAAACTCACAATACCACGTAACATTTCATATATCACTGAGAATAGCTGTCGGTATACGGAACATAGGAAGAATAAAAAAGCATGAAAACATCTGCTTAGCTAGAATCTTATGGGGAGAGATGTGAGCGTTATTATTCCTCTTTGTGCTCAGTCCCATAGAGGGAGAACTCCAATTTTTGCTAATTGCTCCTCCTGAGGAATTCTGCTCAGCCTAATATGGCACATCTCCTAGGCTAGCATGAGACCCGCCCAGTCCCTGGTGGAATAAATTAGAAAGAGCAACTGGGGGAGTTGAAGGTGGTGTGCAAATTGAGTAAGGTGACACTTCTCTGTGTAACTGCCGAGACCATCAGCCTCTGGCCCTGTGATATGAGGAAAGCCTCTGTTCTAAATTTTAATTGTTATTAAGGGTGTGGGGGTGGTGAGGAGAGTGTGTGTTCCTCTCCTTCCTTCTCTCCCACAGGCAGAGAGGAAGCCAGATGTAGGCACAACTGATGCTTAGGTTTTCTCTTCAACTACCCCCAATCCCCCCAAATAGGCAGGGTTCAGAATCAGGACTGCTCACTCCTTGGGGCAGACCCTACCTTGTTCTGAGAAGAACCAAGCCATTTGCTGCCTTCGTTATGTAGTCTTGAGGAGGTTGCTTCACTGATGCAGGCCTCAGTTTTCCTTATCTGAGTACTGGGAATAATAAAACCCACATCACAGGGTTGTGTCAAAGACCACTGAAGCTTCACTGAGAAAGTACTTTGGTAACTAACTGTAAAGTGCCAAATACACAACTGATGATTTTTGTTATAATATACTAATCATAGTACAAATGGACTCTACTGTCTGCCCCTCTTAGGCCCCAACCCCATCCATAGCTCACTGCTCTGTTCAGCATGCACTGGCTGATTCTTTTTGGGAGATCTTAGCCTCTGGAAGTTTCTCTGTAGCCAACCAAACTTCTGGGTATAAGGCATGTTGGAGTGATATTTCTATGTGAGGTTAGGTTCCTGGGGCCAAAATGTGGGGGAGAGGGGAAAGTTGGTAGAGGTGGAAGAGACCCTCAGAAATGGCTCCAGGAGGGGTATGCCCAGGTTCATTCTGGGATGAATGCTGCCTACTCCCAGCCCCTCACATTGGCTCCATCTTACATGTCCACAATACTTAACAGTTTCTAAAATGCACTTTTATTTGACTCTCACAACTATTTTGTAAAGTAGGCAAGATTATTGATCTCGTTTTATAGATGAAAATATGTCCAAGGTTACACAGCTAGTATATTGCAGGACTCAAACCCAGGTCTTTTGGAATCCTGGTTTTCTGAGCACTGGGGGGCATTTTTTTTTTTTAAAGTAAATTCTACCCCCAACGTGGGGCTCAAACTCACGACCCCAAGATCAAGAGTCACATGCTTTACCGACTGAGCCAGCCAGGTACCCATCGGTGGGGCATCTTTTGACAAAGGCTCCAGGACACTCTGCCTAATTGGAATGACCTTGTGTAGTACAATAGTCAACACCACATGTTCAGCACCTACTAAGGGTGGCAGGCACTGCACTAAGGGCTTTAAACTTGTCCCTACATTTAATCCTCTCAACAACCTCTTGAGGCAGCTATTATTCCATTTGTATATGAAGTAATTGAGGCTCCAAGAGTAATTTTCTCAAAGTCACAAAACTATTTAGTGAAGAAGATCCAAGGATTGAACCCCGATCTCTTGGACTACAAACCTTACGCTCTTAACCACTCCACCATGCTACTTTCTCAGTCCTCATCCTGTAACTTGATGTTTGGAGGGACTGGAAGATAGCTCAGCACCAATCTCTCAGCCCTTTAGTTCCCAGGCTTTCAGCTTTATGACAGAAAGATCTTACCCAGCTCAGCCTGGCACATGTTTGGTGCTTGGTAAATTAATTCCCCCTTGAATTGGCTCTTAAAACATGGATGCTTGCTGTCGCTTCTCAAATGCATATGTCTGTACTCTATTCTCAACAAGTCTCAGCAGAGATTCTTGTTCCTCTTCCTTGTTAACCTTCAGGAACCTCTGGCCTAGTACAGGCAGGCATGGACCATCCAGATGCACTTAGTAAAATTGCTAAGAGGCTTTCTGGAAGCCTCAGAAATCAAGGCCACAAGCCTGGCTGAGTGATGAGGGCAGGGGTGGGTACAAACAGCCTTGGCTGTTTTCATCCTACCCAAGAAGAAAGAAGGCTTTCATAATGAAAGGATTCCTGCCAAAATCCTGTTTGCCACTTGCAGCTCTGACAGAAAATGGGCCTAAAATCACAGAGCATCAGCTCCAAGAGGGCCTGCAGAAATTATCTGGTCTAAACTCATGAAGCCCAGAAATAGGGAGTGACTTAATCAAGGTTGCACAGCCCATTAGCTTTATCCCAGTCCATTGGTAAAACTTGGGAAGAGATGCATCAGAATCTGAAGGGAGCTGGGAATCCTAATCTCATCCCTTGAGGACTTGCTGATTTACTTTGCCAGACATTAGCATTTCTATGACATGATTTTGTACCAAGCCAAGGAAACTCTTATTCAAGTCTCCCAGAGACTTCCTATTTAGGTATTTGCTGTTTAGCCACTTCAAAATGATAGAAGAGAAGCAGGCAAAACAGATGTCAAACAAATCAGTCCAGTCAATGGTATTTTGTCAAGATGGGGGGTGTCACTGAGTTGGTATACATAGGAACAGATGTGGAGAAAAAGCAGCAGAGGTGTTAGCTGTTTTGTCTAGCTTCTGAGTCCCTAGGAGGTTAGTCTATGTGTGGACTAGTAACCCTACCACAGGAATCTTTGTCTGTGCTGTCATCAGTGTTTGTGGAGAACTACTTTTCACCTTGAGAAATCCCTCTTCCCCTCCTCTATTCAGGTACATGAAGAGAAAATGGTGAAGAAGGTAGGTTTTGTTCCAGATTATACAAAATCTTCATCAGAAAGTCGACAGAAGTGGACTTTTTCTGAAAGACTCAGTGTTTAAAAATTAGAATTACTGCACTTCGGACCTAGAAGGATGTATAAAGGGGAAAACTAAGAACCAAAGGGGGACAATGTATTTTTGGTTATTAAGTGTTAAGAACCTAACTCCAATGAGCAAAACTAAATGGGGACTTTGTTGGAAACACTGAGGTATCTAATAGAATCAAAGGAAGATGTGATCTGCCAAACCTCACGAAGCCAGAATCAGGGCTGAGAAAGCCACAGGACAGAGTTTCTCATCCTATAAATATGCCTCTGTCTGCATGATGGCCTTGTTTTCTCCTACTATAGATGAGCATTTTATACATGGGTTGAGGATAGGTCATCACAGTTTTAGAGAACGCATCTTCATAATATTTGCCATTCAAAAGGGAAGAAAATAGCTCCAATTTTTTTCTTTTCAAATCCTAGGGAAGAATTCTGATTGACCTTGCTTGATCACATGTCCACTTTACTGACAGTCTTTACTAGAATCACCTGGTTTGGATGAAGGAGTAGTAGTAGTACTACAAAAGAAGAGATTACTATTTCCAGAAGAAATTCTGGGGAGAAGTGATAGCTGGCTATTACAAGAAATGATTTACCAGGGGTCCTATAGTAAGTTAGGGGCAGATTCAGGGCTAGAAAGAGAATTGATAAAATAACTGTTATTAATAATAACTGAAGTCTCTGGATTCTTTTCATGTGTGGTATTGAAGTAAACCCCAGTGTTACTGAGCTATTCATTTATTTGTATTTTTAGGATTTGTGTTGTGTAGAGGATGGACTATGGGAGAGCAAGTGTGGACTAGGGAAAATGGTTAAGAACTCTATGGTAGCTCTCTAGGGGAGAAACAAGTGGCTTGGACCAAGATCATGGCATATGGAGAAAAGTGAGCAGACTTGAGATATATTTTAAAAGTAGACTCACAGGACTTGTGCTGGATGTGGAAAGAAAAGAAAAGACAAAGGAAAGAAAGAAAGAAAGAAAGAAGAAAGAAAGAAAGAAAGAAAGAAAGAAAGAAAGAAAGAAAGAAAGAAAAGAAAGAGAAGAAAAGAAAAGAAAGAAAGAAAGAGAAGGAAAGAAAAGAAAAGAAAGAAAAGAAAAGGAATTAAGAATAATAGCAAGGTTTCTGTGATGACTGGGGTTGAAATAAATTTCCATGTGGACATGTTGAGTTTGAGACAGGGAGATGTCTACTGGACCCTGTGTATACATGTCATTACCAAAGACTTGGCATCTAAAGCCACAGGACTAGATGAGGTCTCCAAGGAAGACAGTACAGCTAGAGCAGAGGGACCAACTGTTTTTTTTTTTTTTTTAAGATTTTATTTTTAAGTAATCTCTACATCCAACGTGGGGATCAAACTTACAACCCCGAGATCAAGAGTCGCATGCTCTACCGATTGAGCCAGCCAGGTGCCCCTCAACTATTCTTTGAGCCATTTTTTCTGCATACACTGAATCCTTCTGCTGGGCCTCCAGCCAGGAATCTCAGGTGGGAATCACAACCATTATTACAGTTAATTCCATAGAATGAGAAGCCAGATTCATCCCTCAGGGAGTAGCTAAGTAACCAAATGAATGGTGAAATATGCATCAAAACACCATACAGATGTGTCTTCATTCCTCCAAAGTAGACCCTTTGGACAACTAAACAAATGGGGAGACTGCCCTGCTGCAAACCATTTTGATATTTCTCTTTGGGGATAGCAGGTTTTAAGACCCAGGGAAATTTGTCAGACTTGGTTTCAGATGACTTAATGTTGCTTCCTTTGGTGGGTTGAAAAATGGCCACAATATTTTACAGCTCCTCCCATCAAGATATGGCATCTATTTCTCCACCCCTTGTATGTGACTTGCATTAGTCAGTGGGACATTAGCAAACATGATACAAATGAGAGGCTTAAGAAGAACTTCTGCATCGGAGCTTGCCCTCTCTCGCTGCTGGAAAAACTTCTATCACCATGTGAACAACTCTGGGCAGCCTTCTGGCAGATGAAAACACATGGAGAGGCACCTCAATCACCCTAGTCATTTCAGGTGGGACTCCAGGCATGTGAATGATGTCATTCTAGACCATCCAGCCTCAGCCAGAAGAATCATCCAGCCAACCCAAAGAATCATGAGAAATAACAAATGTTTGTTTCAAATCACTAAGTTCTGTGGTCATCTGTTATGTCCCTCAGAAGACAATAATTAACTCTGAACCAGGCAGTCTAAACATATTTCACAGGTACAGATATTGTTTCTCTCACTCTTACTCTTTTTGGAAGATTTGTGTTTGATTAGTCACCAAAGATTTGAACTAAAGGATGAAAGCTTGAGGAATATAAAGCAATGGCCAGTGGATAGTGGAGGTATTTGGGGGCAGTGGAGTCTTTCAGGACTCCTGAAACAGCTCCCCAAATATGATTCAATTTTCCCACTTGTAGTCTCAAAAAATGACGTACCTTTTCTTCAGAGCACTTTTTAATTATATTTGGGTGAGTATTTTACAATGTCTAGACTAAACCATAAGCTACTAGACTATAAGCTTCATGAAGGCAAGGCTTGTTTTAATTTGCCATTGATTATATGCTGACACATACTAGATATTTATTGAATGAGTAAATATGAATGAATAAATTTGAGTTTTGCCTACTTCATATAAGGGATGAAGGCCTTCAAAAACATCACTTAACAGTATTCGTATCTCATGGGCCTGTCTCTTGCATGCAATCCCAGGCACAGGCTGATCCTCCAACTGTGGCAGGTAATCAGGGATAACTTAGTAGAGATGCAGAATCTGAAATCAATGAGATCCCAGGACACTGGTTACTGTAATTCCTTTTCCTTACCCCAAAACTATTGGCAAACAAACTCTAACAAACATTCCTCAAGACACTCTAGGAACCTTGATACCCAAGCAAAGAGCTTTGGAGCAGGAGCAGGTGATGTGAATGGGAAAGTTGGGTCTGGCGGATATTTATATCATTCTGTGGACATTACAAGGCAGCAGTCACAAAGTAATTGTGAGACCAAGGACTCTCAGAGTTAATTAAACAATATCAACAGAGACACTGGAGCCTGTCACTACCACCACTCCAAATACCCTTCATCTGAGAGACAATGGAATGAGCATGAGTCAGACAGAAGTGAATTCAAATGATATTACTGAATGACTTGAACATTTAACTTTTCCAAGGCTATGTTTCCTTGGCTGCCAAATTGGGGTAATATTTTAGAAACAGGACCTCCAGTAGACTATAGGTACCTTGCAGGCCGGGATCATTTGTTTTAATACACATTTATCTAGTGTTTAACAGCACCAAGCCCACAGTAGATACGGAATAAATAAATATCTATGTAGAGGTGATCCAAGACCGAGTCCTGACTCCATCACTAATATACTCTCAGAGTGGCCCTAGGAAATTTTCTTTTTCTCCCTGGATCTCAACCTTCCTCTTTGTAAAATGAAGAGCCTGAACAGGATTTTCTCTAAGCTCCCTTCCCAATCTAATATTTGACAAGTCTGTGGCCATTCAGTACACTCTACCCCATTGCTGCTCCTAGGAGTTAATTAATGCTACAGACTGAGGAGACAATAGTAAGTCACAAATCACTTTGTATTTGCAGGTACACATGCATTTAAAACAGATTCTGTAAATAGCTATAATACTGTATTGCACATTTGGCCTACTTTTGCCTCTTTTGAGGTCAAGAGTTTTTTTTTTTTTTTTTAAAGATTTTTTATTTATTTATTCATGAGAGACAGAGAGAGAGAGAGGCAGAGGGAGAAGCAGGCTCCCAAGGAGCAGAGAGCCCGATGCGGGACTCGATCCCAGGACCCTGGGATCATGACCTGAGCCGTAGGCAGACGCTTAACCATCTGAGCCACCCAGGCGCCCCAAGAGTTTTTTTGTTTTTAAATCTTTATTTGGATTGTTAAGCAAGATGAAAACTGGGACAAGTTGCCACTAACATACTCTGCAGCTTAAACCTTGGTGGCTAATTGCACTATTACCGTGACTGATGAACATTGCACTGTAATCAGCTGGAAGCTGCTGCCTTCCACGCAGCAGAAACAAGGTCACAGAGCAGGGCTGGGGAATTGCCATCTAGCAAGCAGCTCTGCTTGTTTGATGCCCAGCAGAAGAGTTTGCCACTATTACATTTAACTCTTGATTCTATCTGTTGTCAAGAAAATTGCTCTCTTACACTGGCTCCTGAGTTTTAAAGAATTTAACAATTTTTAAGTAAAAATTTTAATCTTTGCCTGGATATCCAATATGAAAGAAAAGATTATTGGATATATGTCCTAAAATAACCATGGGTCATGAAGAGCTCAGTCTGAAATCCCACTACTAGGGTGGATGGGTGTTACTGCGCAGAAAAATAGTAATTGTGCCTGACCTGCATTGACTTGACAGTGTAAAAAGCACGTCTAGAACCACTGCCTGAAAAGGGATCACACTCTTCCGTGGTCAAGGAAGTTAACCAAGTCACTCCTGCAAAATGCCCCATTGCTAGAGCAGGGAGGCTGCTTAAAGCACTGATTGAGAGCTAGGTAAGAATTACTTGACAAAGGCAGATACAGGGACTTGAACCTGAGAAACACCGGACAATTTCTGCTCAGTCTCTTGGGACCTGGCTGCCTCAGAGCCTGACTCCTTTCCAGAAGCATTAGACATCCACCACCTGGATTAGTCTGAATAGATGAGCGATTTGTTAATAGAGAAGAGACATAAGTTTTTTCTCCAGTGGAATTAGAATCTGATGGCCTTGGGATCGAATCCTAACATGGTTCTAATACTCGCTAGCTGTATCATCTTGGTCACGTCCCTAACCTTTTTGGGTCACAGTTTATTTATTAAAAATGTAGTATAGAATGTGGTCAAGAGCGTAAACCTTGGAGCCTACTGCCTGGGTTTAAACCCCAGCTGTACTATTTACTCATTATGTGACCTTAGGCAAGCTAGAGAATCTTTTTGTACCTTAGTTTCCTCATCTTTAAAGGAGGTTGATTATAGTGCCTCCCTCACAAAGATGTTGAGAAGATAAATAAGATCATACATGTATAGTGCTTGGAACAATGCCTAGTACAGAGTAAGCATGACATCAGTGTTACCTACAATGACATTGAGGTGATAATCCTCATCTCTTAAGTTTATTTTGCAGATAAACTGAAATGATAAAGATGAAAAAAAGAGTCACAGTTACTAGCACTAGAAGGGACCTTAAAGATTACCCAAATAGGGGTGCCTGGGTGGCTCAGTTGTTAAGCATCTGCCTTTGGCTCAGGTCATGATCTCAGGTCCTGGGATCGAGCCCCGCATTGGGCTCCCTGCTCCACGGGAAGCCTGCTTCTCCCTCTCCCACTCCCCCTGCTTGTGTTCCCTTTCTCGCTGTGTCTCTCTCTGTCAAATAAATAAATAAAATCTTAAAAAAAAAAAAAGATTACCCAAATAACCCCCTCACTTTATAGGTGGGAAATCAAGACTCAGAGATGGAGTGACTGATCCAGAGTCACACTTGATTTAAGGGCAGAGTCCGGGACTCCTGATTCCAAAGTCCAAAGCTCTATCCTGTGCATTGCATCAAAGAAAGCAACATCCCCATCGGGCTAACTCTGGAGCGTCCTTTTATGTAGTCATTGGACCTATGCGAGTTAATGCACTTTCCTAGGATAATGAGATGCATTTGAAATGGAGAAAAAATTTGGTAGAGACTCTTCCCCTTCCCCCACCAACTTCTGAGGTGGCATGTTAGTGCAGGGGGAAGCTGGGGATTTGGGTCAGGCCTGGGAGGAAAGATTTTCAGGAATCACTGCTAGTTCCATGTCATTATTTCAGCTAAAAACCAAACATCTGCCATGTCTAAACAAGCTAGAATCCATTCAGTTTGTTTCTGGTGTGTCAGAGGGTTTTTTGTGGTTTTGATTTAGGCTTAGTTTTTCCCTTCAGGTGTTTAATTAAGCAGTTTCCACTAGGAGTGGTTTCACATCCACTCTTCAGTAGAAACTAAGATTTCACTCCCAGGAGAATGAGTCTGGGATTGGGACCTCTGAGTTCAGTTTTCCCAATTTTGTCAGGGTCATGCCCCCTTAGATTTATTCTGCTTTGAATCACATTTCCCAGTCAGACTACTCAGGAGTGACTGAAAGATGGGTTGGAAGAAAGGGCAGGATGGCAGGAAGACACTATGAAGAATGGCAGAACTTTAGAGAAAGGGCATAGGTCATGATTTCTGTTCTCAAATCATCCGAGGGTTTCAAGGGGCAGAAGGACCTTGGACTGTGAGGTCTCTGACAGCAAAGCTGGGATAAATGGGGTGAGAAGAGGAAGAGGAATTTCCAGGGGGCAGATTTCAGCTTAAAGCAAGGAAAACTTTCTGATTATAAGAGCTGCCCAAAGGTGGTATGGACAATGAGCTCCCAGCCCTGCCTAGAAGGTGTGTTTTAAACAGCTTAACAATAACCCACAACCCTCAGACCAACTTAGAAGGTGTGTTTTAGAAGAAAGAGATGGGGGGGGGGGAGTGGCGCCTGGGTGGCTCAGTCATGCATCTGACTCTTGATTTTGGCTCAGGTCATGATCTTAGGATTGTGGGCTACAGCCCCAAGTTGGGCTCCGTGCTCAGCAGGGAGTCTGCCAGAGAGTCTCTCCCTCTCCATCTGCCCCTCCCACCCCCCACTGCTCGGTCTTTCTATCTAAATAAATAAATAAATAACATCCTTTAAAAAAAAAGAAGAAGAAAGAGATTTGGTTGTGAGGCCTGGCAGCCACTTATCAGAGATGTAAAGATTGAAATTGACTAGTCAGACTAGGTAGCTCTAAATATTTCAAATTCTGGGAGTCTAAAAAACAAAGACCAATTTCATGGAGTTCCCACAGTTAAGAACCAGCTGGCAAGCAGCAAAATCAGAAAGTCGTGACCTGCTCCTTTATCTTGCCTGTGTTTCTCTTTTCTTTCTCGTTGTCTTTCTTGAGCTCACTCTCCTGCTCTTTTATATAGCAGGAACCTTTGACATTTTGCAGGGAATAATCTTTTCTTTTAAGAATATTTCTGACTCAGCCTTTGCTCCTTCAGCATCATTAGAGAGTCTGAGCTCTCTGGAGATTAGCTCTGGCCTGTCACCACAGCAACTGCCCCAGGCCCTGTGGGCATCCGTGGTAACAGGCATAAGGCTTTGAGAGTCAAAGCTTGGCTTGCAGTGAGAGGAAGCCCCACAGGGAGCCTGATATGAAACAAGCATGCTGTGTATGACGACGTTTTCTTTAACAGGATTAGCTGTGCAGGTGGGCCGCACTTACCCAGCTGGCCGGGCCCTAAAAAGTGTGCGTGTGTCAAATTTTGGTAAATGGAGGAAATCTTATTTTAAAGGCAGAAAAGAGACTCACTTTCCAAGTCCCTGAAGTGAATACCCTTTGTAAGATGGAGTCTTTTTTTTTTTTTTTTTTTTAATTCATGAGAGACAGAGAGAGAGAGAGAGGCAGAGGGAGGAGCAGGCTCCCAAGGAGCAGGGAGCCCGATGCGGGACTCGATCCCAGGACCCTGGGATCATGACCTGAGCTGAAGGCAGACATTTAACCATCTGAGCCACCCAGGCGCCCCTGATGGAGTCTTTTTTTGTAAAGTGAATCTCTACCCATGCTGTGACCTGGCTGTTAGTCTAGGACTGGGTGTCTATTAGCGGGGCCATCTGCAGAGAACTCAAGGGGCATGCTTCCGCCTCCACTTCAGGCAAAGGTCAGTGGCAATGCAGCCTGCTTGGGGCTGGGGGTGGACAGAGTGTAATGGGGAAAGCAGAGTGGGTGTGGGCTCACAAGAAGGGGAGATCAGGAGGGTGGGCCTTGCCTAACACGAGCAGTTCTGCTGCAGCAGCGGTGGGGTGTCCGAGAGACGGGTGTTCTTGGAGGTGCCCAACATGGAGGGGTCCGTGTCCAGCGAATCAGACATCTTGTCACAAATGGCATCTACCAGCCGCTCGAAGGCCTGCCTCACACTGATGTTCTCCTTGGCGCTGGCTTCAAAGAAGTCAAACCCTAAGGAGAGAAGAGAGGTAACAGTAAGGATTATCCTTTCCTTTTTATGCCCCCTGGCCAGACCACTCTGGATTAATATAGCCAGTGCAAAGGAGTGAAGCAAGGAGCCCTAATTTCATGGCAGACGATTCTGCCCTAAAGAGATGGTACAGGGGTGCCTGGGGTGGCTCAGTCAGGTAAGCGTTTGCCTTCAGCTCAGGTCGTGGTCCTAGGGTCCTGGGATCGAGCCCAGCATCAGGCTCCCTACTCAGTGGGGAGTCTGCTCTCCCTCTCCTTCTGCCCCTGCCCTGCTCATGCTCTCTCCCTTTCACTCAGTCTCTCTCTCTCTCTCTCAAATCTATAAATAAAACCTTTAAAAATTAAAAAAATTTTTTAAATAATTAAAAATAAATAAATAAATAGATGGTACATGGCAGGGATTACCTGCACTGTTTGTAGAGTCAGACAGATCCTGGTTCTACCATTGGCCAGCTGTGTTAACCCCCGCAAGTCACCTAATTCTCTTTATGACTCAATTCCCTGGTTTATAAATAGGGATAATTTTACCTACCTCATTAAACAAGATAATGCAGGTAAAGTGTATAGTGCTGTGCCTGATACAGAGTGGGGTTCATTAGGTGTTTTCTGAAAGACTGAATACTTCAATATTTGTACATAGCACTTCACAGTTTTCCAATGCATTTATCACATCCATTACTTCATCTGATCCTCAAGTCACCCCCGGGAGAAGGAATGTCTGGGCAGACCCTCTCCATTTCACTAAGGCAGACACTGTGGCTTAGAGAAATAAGCTGACTTGCCCAAGATAAATAGAGGAACCAGTGTGAGAAGTCCAGGCTCTGACCTTTTTGACTAGGGTTTTTCCTCTTCTTTCCCCTGCCTTCCACTCACCGCAGCCTACCCAGCTCTAGTCTAGGATCTGGAAGGCACCCCAAGATCCACAATGAACAAGCAAAGCTTCATTTGCCCTTTCCACCCCAGACACACTGGCTTATCTCCACTCCCTGAGGTTCCTCCTCCCCAGATCCCCCTGGAATTCCCTGTATCTCTCCCTCCTCACACAAACCCCACAAAAGGCACCTGGAGGACTGCACCTGAAGTGTGAGATATTCTTGTCTGTTTTGTACCTTCAGATCCTTAACGACACTTTCTGTGACAATGAACAGAACTTGGTTGTCCTGGGAGACATAAGAAAGGCCCTCCTGATTCAGACAAAGTGGCTGCTTCCCAACTGTGGAATTTTGGCCAGTTGGAGGCCAGTCCTTCTCTACATGTCCCTGCCCCAGCCTCCTCCCTCCTCTTTTGTCCATCTATCTTCCTCTTTCTTTTCCTTCCAGGCCCATCTTTTTTTCTCCTCAAAAGCTTCTCTCTTCCCTTTTTTTTCATGTCACCCCTTCCTTTCCCTTACATTCCTCACACTTTCTCCTTGGGATTCTTTTTGTTGAGCACCTACTAAATGTCAGACACTAGGCCAGGAGCTTGGGAAATACTATTTTACTTAATCCTCACAGCAGCCTGTGGGGAAATATAATCATCTTCAATTCATAAATGAGAAAATGGCTTCAAGAGATTACATAACTTACACAAGGTCACATGGCTACTAGTGGAAATTGGGTTTAGATCTGGGTTTGACTGGCTCCAAGTCCATACACAGCCTTGTCTCCCACTTCTCTTCCCCTCTTTATTTTGTTTTCCTTTCTCCCTTTCAATTTCCTTCCTTCCTTGACCATATCTTTCTCTTCTTTACAAGTCTCTTTGGCCCCCTCTGGGTTTTTTTTTTAAAGATTTTATTTATTAGAGAGAGAGAGAGCGCGTGTGCGCTTGAACAGGGAGAGGGGTAGAGGGAGCTTCTCTGGAGTGGGAGAAGCAGACTCCCTACTGAGCAGGGAGCCCCGACGCAGGGCTCGATCCCAGGGTCCACGCTTAACTGACTGAGCCACCCAGGCACCCCTGGACCCCTCTTCTTTTATCTGACTACCACAGTGTCTGAATCTGGGCAAGTCACTTTTTTTTTTTAAGATTTTATTTATTTATTTGACAGAGAGAGACACAGCGAGAGAGGGAACACAAGCAGGGGGAGTGGGAGAGGGAGAAGCAGGCTTCCTGCAGAGCAGGGAGCCCGACGCGTGACTCGATCCCAGGACGCTGGGATCATGACCTGAGCAGAAGGCAGATGCTTAACGACTAAGCCACCCAGATGCCCCCGGGCAAGTCACTTTATTTCTCTGAATCCCTTAGCCTCTCTGAGCCTCAGACTCCTCAGTTGTCAAGTAGGAATAGCCACAGTGCCTTTCTGTCGAGAGCAATTGGGAGAATTGAGTGAGACGTGGATAAACTGCTGTACAAAGTTGCCGTTGGAATGACAGTTGCTTTTTCTCTACTTTCATCTGGCTCCTCTCACCTCCTCTTCATCCCATTCTCCTTTTATCATCTTTTCCCACAAAGGAGGGGCTCTCTTTCCCCTCCCTCCTTCTCCCTATTAGCCCACTGTCCACAGAGAGGGCTAAAGCCCCCAGGTACAAACGAGGTTCTTCTTCCCCTGCCATCTCAGCTTGAAGGCACTCCCAGCTCCTCCCAGGCCTCCTCTGGTCGACAGCCTCTCTGTGGCTCATTTCCTAACCTGAAAAAGGCCAGCAGCAAAAGTGCGCCCTAACTGTGGCCACGTGATAAAGAAGGAGATGGCTGCTGGTTCATTATCTGCAAGCCATAGAAACCCAGTCAGCTTCAGAGACCCTCCAGCATGTTTTCCTTAATGAATATCATAAAAATTGACTCTCTGGCCTTTGACTGGCTTATCATAAATGGCAATGTTTGGGGAGGTGGAGGAAGTGTGTTGCTTGCCTAAGAAAGGGGCAAACAGGTAAAGAAGTAAATAGGCTTTAACTATCAGTTTGGATGAAGTTGGTGACATAAGTCAAGGCCAGGGGTACAAATCCCGTCTGAGGAATTGGCACCAAGGGGAGGCCATGTCATGTTGTGCAGGTGGGCAGTGGGAAGAGGCCCAGGAGTCATATAGCCTGGATTTGCATATAGTCTCTGTCAGCTACTAGCTGTGTGACCTTAGTCAAGGTCACAATCTCTCTCACCCTCTATTTCTTCATCTGTAGAATGGGGTGAATATTACCTACTTCAAAGGGTGGTAATAAGAATTAAATGCACAAAAGTATGTGAAATGATTGGCATGTGGGAGACATGTTCATTCCCTTTCCCTTATATTCCTAGCTCACTTTAGTTCCAGCTTCCTTACACCCAGGGCCTTTAGGGAAACCTTTTTCCTCATCATTCAGGGCCAGTCAATAAAACAGGTCTTTAATGAACACTGATTTTGTTCCAGGTCTTTTCTTGAGAGCCAGGGACAAAGGGAGACCAAATCTGATCGTGGAAAAGACACACTAATCAGAGTTTCAATCCCTCACATGTGCATAGTCTGTAACAGTTCAAAAATACAATTTTAAAACCTTGTGAGTCGGGTAGGGCAAAGCAGGAGTTATTTGTAATTTACAGATAGTAAAACCTAGACTCAGAGATGGGCATAAGCCAGGGCTCTATCCCTTATGTCCCCTTGTCTCACTCTCAGTTGGAACAGTGACCGAACACTATAACATTTCTAACCCAGGTAGAGCAAACCAGAGGCTGTGCAGGAATGCAGTGGGGAGAGAGTGGCAGGGGAAGAGAGCAGGAGGAGGCTTCCAGAAGTTGGTGGAGAGGGGAGACTTTAAGGCTAGAATTGAGCAAAACTCTACCTAACTAACTTCTCATTCTTCAGGACTCAGCTTAGATACAGCCCCTTCATTTTCCTCTGTGCTTCCCTCTGCTATAGCACATGTTACCCTGCATGGTAGAAGTCCATTTGACGAGGAGCTCCCTGAGCAGGGATCATGTCATTCATCCGAGCCCCAGCACCAGCCAGAGGAATAGGTGCTTGGTGAGTGTCGATTGATGAACAGAAGAAGGAGGTGGGAATGAGCATGGAGGGTGTGGACAGTGGGGGTCATGTGAGCTCAGCTCAACATGCAGGAGGACACTGAGGCGAATCAGTAGTTCTTACCCTCAAGGAGCTCCTAGTCTAGTGTGGGAAACAGACACACTGACAATAGTACAGTGATAAAAGCTGGGATGGTGGGAAGTGAGGGGATTAGCAGGGCACAAGAGGAGGCACCTAACTGTCTTGGGGCCAGGGAAAGCTTCTTGGACAAGGTGATTCCTAAGCAGATATCAGCCAGATAAAGACAGGTGATTGTGAGTGTATGTGTGAGCACATGCATGTGTAGCGTACCAGGCAGGGGAAACAGCATGAGCACAGCTAATGGGGCCAAAAACAGCCTTGGTATATGCCGGAATGACCATAGCAGTTTGTTATCATTCGAGCAGAAAGCTCAAAGCGATGAGAGATGAGGCAGTAAGTCTTGTGGAGACTCGGAGAGCTCGTATGTCACACCAAGGAGATGTCGTCACTGTCATCTCCAAGGTACCCAAGGTATGGGAACTCTGACTCAAATAACCAGCTCGGGTACCTGGGTGGCTCAGTCGTTGAGCGTCTGCCTTCGGCTCAGGTCATGATCCCAGGTCCTGGGATCGAGCCCCGCATCGGGTTCCCTGCTCCGCGGGAAGCCTGCTTCTCCCTCTCCCGCTCCCCCTGCTTGTGTTCCTGCTCTTGCTATCTCTCTCTCTGTCAAATAAATACATAAAATCTTAAAAAAAAAAAAAAAATAACCAGCTCATGGCCCTAGCCAGCTCATGGGTCTCTCTTCCTAGCAGAACCACCCCAAATGTACACCCACCCAATTACTGTCAGACTTCTGGAAGGCCCTTCATTAGCGGGCCCAGATGGTAACCTTTTCCTCAGGTTCATTAATAAGGATTCTCAGGAGCTGAGAACCTAGTGAGGTCAGGAAGATGACAATAAATTAATCAGACTAGCCCTCAATCCTTTCCTCCCTCTAATTGGCTTCAGAACAATAATCCACACCAACCCCCATGATCATGTTTACCTATCCTGTCCAAAGGCAGCTGCCACAGACTCTACAGTTTGTCCACACTACCTACTCCTGAATTTGACCTCAGAATTCTATTCAAAACTCATAACCAACTGAACTCACCTCTCCTCATCCTGATACTGCCCAGAACACTTCTCCTCCACTTTTATGTTCAAATTCCTTTTCTATCTCGCTCTGATACCTCCCATCTCTGTTATGTATCAATCTTCAACTCATGTCCCTCTGGTCACTGATGATTTGGCCAGGGACTCACTGTGTTCCTTTCTGTCCAGAGTTGTTCTCCGGACACCTAAAATAAGCACCACAGTGTACAAGGGTCTGTGGAGTCCGAGTGATAAGTAGGAATTATGTGAATTGAAATCATAGAATCAAAGAGGGATAGAGCCAAATGGACCTTCCCACTCAACAAATCTGAATCCCGTTTTTCCAATGGGCAAACTAAGACCCAGGGACAGGAAACAAGATGCTCAAGGTCACATAGTAAACTAGTGGCAGAAACAGAATAAAACCCTCAGCCTCCTAACTCCTAGTCTGGTGCTTTTCCCACTATACTTTGCTGGAGCGAGTATGTGTGTGTTCCAAAACCACATTGTAAATGAGTCTCTCCTTCCCTTGTAGGCAGAAGTGCATTTCTCCTTTACTATCCTTTAGGCTTTGGCAGACCCATTTGCATTCAGATCTAGGGAAGGAACAAGAAGCCCCTTTCTGAGGGGCACAGGAGGGCAGAGGCCCTAAAATGCCATGCTTCTTAGAACAGGAGTCCCTGAAACTCCCTCACTCTCCCAAAGATCCACTTGCCTCAGTGACTCCACAGTCTCACCCATGTCCCAGGAACTCTGAGGATATTGACGGCCTGCTGCCACTCCCAACTTTACAAAAAGTTAGCTGCTGGCCATATCACTAGTCTTGGCCTAGTGAGCTGAGAAAAGCTAAAGGAAAGGGAGTCCTGAAGAGGAATCCCATAAAGCAGGAAAGGGGCACTACTGTGGTGACCAGCAGACCACTGAAACTTACTTAATTGCCGGCATAGCAGAGGGATAGGACTGATGTGGGGATGAGGAAAGCTGAGCATCCTCCCTCACTGTTCCCAGATCTGATCACATCCTTGAAAAATTCTTAACATGGCCCACAAGATCCTTTATGGACTGGCCCCTGCCTACCTCTCTACTCTCACCTCTCACTACTCTCCCCTTGATTGTCTAGTCTCTGTGGCATGGGCTTCTTTCAATATCATGAGTGCTTCAAGCTCTACCCCACATTAGGACTATTCTTGATCTGGAATATGGCCCTCTGCCTCCCCCCACACCCACACACACGCACACCCACTCTTTGCCTGGCTAACTTTTTCTCATCTTTTAGTTCTCAGCTTCAGTGTTACTTTCTCAGAAGATCTTGATTCTCCAGTCTAAAATTAGGTTTCTCTTTCTCACTTTCTTCATAGCACTTGTAACTTACGTTACTTTTATCTGCCCACCATTCCTTCCTTTAGGGAATCACTATTTTAAAGAGTTGTGGCGACACTATGGGTTATCATACCCGCCTCCTCAGCCACTGGGACGGGCCCGTGACTCACAGGTGGCCAATCATAGTCTTCCCTGACATTGATATGTGGTGGTTGGGACACAGAAGGCCTTTTTTTTTGCAGGAGTTGGGAAGATATGAATCTGGAGCTTCCATCATCCATCTTACTCCTCATGCAGAGTTTGACTGGAGAAGGAAGGAGACTGAAGGGATAAGCAAAGTTGAGAAATGGGAAATGCAGTTGAATCCGGAGTCTAGTGGACTTTCCAGCTACATGAGCTAATAAATTCTATCTTTTAAAAATTGAAGCTAGTTTGATTTGGGATTTTTTTTTAAAGATTTATTTATTTATTTATTTGACAGAGAGATAGCTAGAGCAGGAACACAAGCAGGGGGAGCGGGAGAGGGAGAGCAGGCTTCCCGCCGAGCAGGGAGCCCGATGCGGGGCTCGATCCCAGGACCCTGGGATCATGACCTGAGCCGAAGGCAGACGCTTAACGACTGAGCCACCCAGGCACCCCTTGATTTGGGATTTTATCACTTGTCATAACAAGAGTCCTAACTCATGCAGAACTTATCACAATTTCTAACAGGTTTATTGAGATATAATTCACACACCATTCAATTTGTCTATTTAAAACATTTTAAGTTATATATTTGTATAATTATTTATTGTCCCTTTTCCATTAGTTCCATGATAATAAGTATCATAGCTGTTTCGTTCACTATTATATCCCAAGTACCAAGACAGAACCCAGTTCAGAGTAAGTGCTCAATGAATAAGTGAATAAATGCATGAATGAATGAATATCCAACCTATGCTGGGTGCTTAGGATAATGAACCAAATTAGACATAACCTTGTTGCTCTGGAGGTCTAGCAAGAGAGATAGGTCTCTAAATAGGGAAATATTGGTAAGCAACAGAGGAAAGCTCAGGAAATTGTGTAGGACAGACATGGTTTACTATGACCTGCCCAAAATCTGACCTACTCATTAAGGCCTACTTTAAGTGCCTCCCTAAACCCTGCACTAAGAATTAATCTGACTTCATCTATGTTCCTATATAAATTTGATAGATCTAAACTGACTCCACTACTTCTTAACTGCATAAACTTGAGCAAATTATTTAACCCCTCTGAACTTCATTTTTCAGAGTATTAGACATACCCTATAGTATCGACCTGGAAGGGTTATAGTGAGAATTAAATGAAATAATTAATACACAGCGTATCATATAATACCTGGATCAATATATATCACCTATTACCATATTTACTGTACAGTGAGGTTAAGTAGTTAGGAGCACAGGCTATGGAGCCAGACTACTGCTTGGGTTCAAATTCTGACTCTACCTGTTACTAGCTGTGTGACCTTAGCAAGTTACTCAATTTCTCTGTGCCTCAGTTTTCTCATCTGTTTAAAAAAAAAAAACAATTTAGAGATAAGAGAAGTAAGTATGTCAGAGGGCTCCAGGGGGATTAAATTAACTGAGTAATACTTTAAAACACTTAGAATAGTGCCTGGCACAAGGTAAATACCTAATAAATATTTAACCAACTCACTTTTAACAAATCTTAGTCATAAGGGCTTGGCATGCCAATTATATTTTTTCCAAGTACACCTTTTAAAACTTAGTCTTGTTTAATTCTAAGGGCTTGACATGCTGATTATATATTTTTTTCTAATACATACATGAAATCATCTTACTCACTTCCAGTGGCATAAGTCTTTCTTTTGGGAAATGCTACTCTCGACTCACACAGTCAATGATTTATAGTTCCCTGAACACACATGATGTTCCTTGCCTTTGCCAGTGTTATTCCCCTGAAATGTCCTTGCTTCTCCTCCTCACTTGGCTGCTCCTGTTTTTGTCTTCAAGACTCAGCTTGGGCATCATGTTCTCTGATCCCCACTGAGTTAGGTGCCTCCTCTGGGCGCCCCCAAGCCCAGCACATCCCTCTATCACACTGATCACTCGGGGTATCACTGTTTCTGTCCTTCAGACAGGGGCGTGTGATCCTATTTCACAGCTCAGTACCTGGCAGAGAGTAGCACTCAGGAAGTCTTAATTGGACTGAAATAAAATGAAGTAGCCAAATACTTAACATAAATAAAATTTAATCAAAACATTTTTGCAGTGTCTACTCAGTGCCAGGCCATATAAGTAGGCACTGTTGGCACAAAAATAAACGACTCATTTCCTGTCCTCATGGAACTTGAGGGGAGATGGACAAGTAAACAAGCGCACCCAAGTGTGATTGGGACTGTGTCTGCTGTGTGTGAGGCGGGGGCATGAAGAAAAGAGCTCTGGGGGCCAGGAGAGGCTTCAGAGCGTGAGCTGTTTTGAAAAGTGAGTGGAGGTTTACCGGCTGGTTGAGGGTAATGGGGTGGGGAGTAGAAGAGCGCGCTCTAAACAGATGGGGTGTAGCCACTCCAGGGAAAGTGCTGGGAGCCTCCCTGGGGACAGCAGGTTGAAGGCATAAAGTGATACCTAAGGTCACCCAAATGTATGCTTCACCACATGCTCACTGCTCTTTGAACCAGGGGGACGGGTAGAGGCACTTTTTTTTTTTCCCTGATGGGGAAAGAACAGTAAGATCCAAGATAACCCAACCTCCCTCTCTATTAAACACCTACAGTTTGCTAATTTCTATTCCAGGCCACCCTGGGGAATAAGGGAGGGAAGAAAGAAGTATAAGACACTCCCCCACACACGTACTCATAATACGCATAATACAAATATATACCATACACAACTCACATTTGTATATTATACAGTTTGCCCACCTACAAGCCCAAATATCTATACTTCAGAGACCATCAGAGAAAATAACTTTAAACTCCCTACTCCTCAGTATTTACAACACCTAGGTTATGAGACATATTTAGGGAGACTGGCTAAAAGTTAAGCAATATATCCTTTCTTCTGGGGAAGTTTTCTCCGAGGTGATCCTACATTGAACCCCAATACAGAAAAGAAAGGAAAAGAAAAGGAAAAAAAAAAAAAGAGGGAAGCCTGGGTGGCTCAGTTGGTTAAGTGTCTGCCTTCAGCTCAGGTCATGATCTCAGGGTCCTGGGATCGAGCCCCGCACTGGGCTCCCTGCTCAGTGGGGAGCCTGCTTCTCCCTCTGCCTGCAGCAACCCCCTGCTTGTGCTCTCTCTCACACTGTGTCTCTCTGTGTCAAGTAAATAAATAAAATCTTAAAGAAAGGCAAGGCAAGGCAAGGAGCTGCTCTTTGAAGCAAGTATTGGTCGGAGTTCTGCTGTAGGGCCATTGAGACACATCTGAGGCACCTGGGTCTCAGTGAAGCACAGAGATAAAAGTGCTTTAACCTTGGAAAATGCCAGAGCATCACTTAAACCACACTGTTTCATCCCTTCATACAATTACTTTTGTTGTGAATTGTGTTTTGGTAAAGAAACATCAGTTTACATTGAGGGAAATTCTAAGACGTAACGCTGTGGTTGCTGTAAGAACGTTTGATATTAAGGACATTGTCACATCCAGCATACAGAGTCTGCTTTACAGTTGCACAAGAGAAGTGCTTCTCTGAATAATGGGTTTTTTATTTTAAGGACCATCTCAAGACTGTGTATTTGATTATGTTTCTTGCCTTGCATGGCTGGTAAGGAAGCTCAAAGCCAATATTTTGGTCCAACTCTTACACATGCCTGGGAACTTAAAACATATCCACTTATCTCACCCCGGCTTCCTCTTATTTTCTCTTAACTTTGTTTTCCCTTTACTCCAATTTTCTTATTTTTTTATTGATGTACTATGATGATTTTTTAAAAATATTTTATTTATTTGGGGGTGCCTGGGTGGCTCAGTCGGTTAAGTGTCTGCCTTCGGCTCAGGTCTGACTGCTCCTACTCCCCCTGCTCGTGTTCTCTCTCTCTCTCTAATAAATAAAATCTTAAAATTTATTTATTTATTTATTTATTTGACAGAGAGCTAGAGAGAGAGCACAAGTAGCAGAGCGGCAGGCAGAGAGAGAGCGAGAAGCAGGCTCTCTCTGCTGAGCAGGGAGCCCAATGCAGGACTCAATCCCAGGACCCTGGGATCATGACTTGAGCCAAAGGCAGCCGTTTAACTGACTGAGCCACCCAGGCGCCCCACTGTGATGATTTTTATAAAACACCTCAAAGCCTTTGTGGAAGGAACTGGTGAAAAAAATTCGTGAATTTAAATTATTAATTCAATGTAACAAAATATACACATCGTAAATAACAAATTACCTAAAATTCACTAGCACAAAGCTTACATGCACATGGTACAAATATAAAACAATATACACAGAGCACACATGCACATAATTCACAATCACAACACACCCTTAATGTCACACTCCCATGTAAACATGTACACATATACATATGTTGTGCCCATACCAAGCTGCTCTGCAAGGAGCCGGCCCTTCTCGGCGGGAACAACCCTCTCTTCCTCCATGTCACACTTGTTCCCAACCAGGATAACCTGTGCATTGTCCCAGGAGTAGGTCTTGATCTGAGTAGCCCTAAAGAGAGACAGAGAGAGGACTGTGTTAATGACATCCTGCTATGCTGGAAAGAACCCTGCAAAACTCGAAGACATGGTTTCCTTTCCAGGGGGCTTGCTACACCCAAGTTACATCAATGAACTCAGCTGAGGACAGACGGATGCCTGCCCCAGCTGGCTGTCACAGGTGCTGACCCATAAGCTCTTCTTGCAAACCTCACCCAGCTCCCAGAAGCCTTCCTCTAATATATCTGCCCATCCCTCTCCTCACTGGGCAGAGAGCTCTTTCTAAAACATCCTTTTTTTTTTCTTTTTAATATTTTCTTTATTTTTTTTTTAAAGATTTTATTTATTTATTGGACACAGAGAGAGACAGCGAGAGAGGGAACACAAGCAGCGAGAGTGGAAGAGGGAGAAGCAGGCCTCCCGCTGAGCAGGGAGCACGATGCGGGGCTCCATCCCAGGACCCTGGGCTCATGACCTGAGCCAAAGACAGAAACTTAACTGACTGAGCCACCCAGACATCCCTAAAACATCTATCTGACCACGGTAAGTCCTTTCTTAAAAGGACTCTCCTCTGGCCCCCTGACTAGAGTGTGATGAAGTCTAGATCCCTCAGGTGTTCAAGACCATTCACATCCTGTCTCTGTAGCTTTATCCCACTTCCTCTCACTTCTCTCCCATCCCAAAATGCTCTTCCATGGCTTGTGCCTTTGCCCAAAATGTTCTTCCATGGCATGACTGGGAGTCCCTTCCCCATACTAACTCATCCCCCAGGGCCCAGGGCTGATCTCATAATTCCTTGGGAGAAGCCTTCCCAGGCTTTCTCAGGCCCAGCTAGCCTCTCCCTCCTCCTCCTCTGTGACTTATAAACATTCACTGAGGCCTCAGATGGTGATTATTTGTAGAAACCAAAATGTCAGCAGTGGTTTCCTTCACATAGGATGGTTATGAAACTTTTTAAAAATACTTTTCTGGGGGCGCCTGGGTGGCTCAGTTGGTTAAGCGACTGCCTTCGGCTCAGGTCATGATCCTGGAGTCCCGGGATCGAGTCCCGCATCGGGCTCCCTGCTCAGCGGGGAGTCTGCCTCTCCCTCTGACCCCTCATGCTCTCTCTCATTCTCTCTCTCAAATAAATAAATAAAATCTTTAAAAAAAAAAAATACTTTTCTGTAGGGGTGTCTGGGTGGCTCAGTTGGTTAGGCAACTGACTCTTGATTTTGGCTCAGGTCATGATCTCGGGTCATGGGATCAAGCCTAGCATCAGACTCCAGCTCAGTGCAGAGTTTGCTCCTCCCACCTCCCTGCTCACTCGCTCTCTCTCTCTCTTTCTCAAGTAAATAAATAAAACCTTTAAAAAAAAATGCTTTTCTTGGGGCACCTGGGTGGCTCAGTCGGTTGAATGTCTGCCTTCGGCTCAGGTCACGATCCCGGGGTCCTGGGATCGAGCCCCACATCGGGCTCCCTGCTCGGCGGGGAGCCTGCTTGTCCCTCTCCCACTCCCCCTGCTTGTGTTCCCTCTCTCGCTGTGTCTCTCTCTGTCAAATAAATAAATAAATAAAATCTTAAAAAAAAATGCTTTTCTGTATTTTTCAAATTTTTGAAAGTGAGCATATGCTACGTATATAATGAGAAACAAAATTTTAATATAATGAATAAAATAGGACCCTTATATTGTGGATACATCTCTTTGTGGGGATGAGCCTAACTCTGTCTCTAACCACCCCATCAAATAGAAATGATTACTTCTCCTTTTGGTCCCCTACACCTTTACCATGGCACCTGCTACATTTGGCTGAATTTATAAGTCTCTCCTTGAAGGCAGGGATAGTCTCATTCATCTTTGGAGTGCCAGTCCCCATCACAGAGCACAGAAGGTGTCAGCAACTGTCTGATGAATGAGTAAGCCAGCTAATGGTTAATCCTGAAGCAGATCTTAAATGTTACCCTATCCTGACACTGACACTCAATCTAACTCAACCCTAACTGCAACCTGGACCTATTACCGACTCTGCTCATAAAGCTGATCCCCCACTAATCTTCTCTTTAAGGGGGAGAAGCCATTCTCTCAAGGTACAGAATTCACTGAGCCACATTTGTTGTGGGCTGACAAAGAGCCAGGTTGTGTGCTGAGCACTGGGACTTAGAAGGCTAGTCCAGGACCAAGTTGTTCAGAGGCAAAACTGAAAGGCCAGGGCTTGGGAGAAATAGACGTTCAATCTTTAGCCTCAAGGCAGGTAACTGGAGCCAAGTCTCCATGTCTCCCCATACTCCTCTTCCTGTCATCTTCCTCCCTTCTCCCACCCTCATCCACTCTCAGCTCCCAGATTAGCAACTCAGGTTATTCTTGGAGGAATTGTCACCAAGTGTTAAACTCACTGTGTTCCTGAGACAGAATGAACAGCGACTGATGGTGAAAGGGAGGAAGGTCAGGCCAACAGGGAATGAGCAGTGTGAAGACACTTAAAAAAACAGCTAATCACTCCAGGGTAGGAGGTGGAGGGAAAGATGGAAAAGGAGGGGAAGAGGAGGAGGGGAGACAAATCATGACCGTAGAGAAGAGAGGGAATAAAAGGGGGGGGAAAGGAAGAGAAAAGGGAAGAGAAAAAAAGGGAGTAAAGAGAAAAGAGAGGAAGGAAAGGAGGAAAAGGAAGATACAGGATACTTGTTAGAAGAGAAGAAAGAGAAAGGAGGAAGGGGAAGATGCCCGGTAGGCTGGGAAGGAGAATGTCAACCACCATGAAGGACAGACATGTGCATGGCACCCTGGACAGGCTGCAAAGCCACTCTCAGTTCAAGGCTACAAGACACCCACAGGACTTCACAAATCATGGCAACTGTTCCGTTGGAGAAGGGAAGTCCTCAAAGGGTGGCTATTATGCAAAGGGGAACAGGAGATAAGCTTGGCACTGGCCAGCGCTGCTGCTGTATGCCTGGCCTGCTCAGCCTCTCTGATTCTGAACAAGAGCCATGGCACAGATGTTCCACCTTCTCCCATCCTCATCCTTTCCACTGCGCAAGGGCCCCGGCCCTCCCTCTCACCTAACCTTCCCCTCAGCTCCCTTCTCCCGGTGAGTTATGCTCCAGGAAGAAAGATGTAAGTTACTCAGAGGTTGTACATCTGGAGCTGTGCTGATTTCCACTGTATATTGAATCTTTACAAACTTGGACTGGATGTACTCTTGACCCCCAGCCTAGGGATAAACTTTATGGGGGAGTCATATGTGCATTCACTCACTACTGGGACCAGAATGATCTTTCCAAAACATGAATCTGAACCTGTTGGTTCTCTGTTCAAATGTCATCACCTAGGGGATAAACTCCAAACTCCTTACCCCAACACACAAAATTCTTCATGACCTCTGCTCTCCCTGTACCCTTCACTTACCGTCTCACCTTTGCACATCTGCATTCTTTTCCTGGAATATTCTTATTTACTCACCCCCTGGCTAACTCCTGTTCGTCTTACAAAATGTAGCATCTGTGTCAGCAACTCCAGGTCCCTTCCCTGACTCCCCAAGCCAGGTCAGAGCCCTCTGTTGGGGACCCACAGCCCTGGTGCCTCCCCTCATTACTGCACATGTCACATGAAATTCTCACTGCTTGCTTACTGATCTGTGCTTTCCTCTCATCTGTGAGTTCCTTGAGGCCAGGAGCCATGTCTGATTCATCCAGATTGCCCTGGCATAAAGCACAAGGCCTAGCACACATTAGGTTTTTCTAGACAGTTTGATGAATAATGAATGAGTGAGGTGAATGAATGAATGAGGTGAATGAATGAATCTCATACCAATCTTGGACAGCATTGAAGGAATCCTCATTGGTAATGTCATACATCAGAATGAAGCCCATGGCCCCACGGTAATAGGCTGTTGTGATGGTCCGGTACCGCTCTTGTCCAGCTGTGTCCTGGGTAGGAAAAAGAAAGAGTTAGCCTCCTAGAAAGTCTACTTTTGTTCCTAAAAAGTCCTCAGAATAATTAACAAATAACCCAAGGTATATTTAAGGAGCACCTATTATGTGTCTTGTATTGTACTTGGTGGGTAGAATGTTTTGTTTGTTTGTTTTTAAAGATTTTATTTATTTATTTGACAGAGAGAGACACAGCAAGAGAGGGAACACAAGCAGGGGGAGTGGGAGAGGGAGAAGCAGTCTTCCCGCTGAGCTGGGAGCCCGATGCAGGGCTTGATCCCAGGACCCTGGGATCATGACCCGAGCCGAAGGCAGACGCTTAACGACTGAGCCACCCAGGCGCCCCAATAAAATGGTTTTTAAAACCTCATAAAAATTTGGGCACCTGGGTGGCTCAGTCAGTTAAGTGTGTGCCTTCAGCTCAGGTCATGGTCTCAGGGTCCTGGGATTGAGCCCTGTGGTGGGCTCCCTGCTCAGCAGGGAGGCTGCTTCTCCCTCTCCTTCTGCTCCTACCCCCCCATACTCTCTCTCTCTCAAATAAATAAATAAAAATCTTTAAAAAATAAATAAAACCTCATAAAAATTAATAAGAAAATAATTGAGGAGTGCCTGGCTGGCTCAGTCAGTAGGGCAGGCAACTTTTGATCTCGGGGTCATGAGTTCGAGCCCCATGTTGAGGGCAGAGTTTACTTAAGAAAAAAAAAGAAAGAAAGAAAATAATTGAAATTCCAACAGAAAAAAGGGCAAGCCCCGCATTGGGCTCCCTGCTCAGCGGGGGGCCTGCTTCTCCCTCTCCCACTCTCCCTGCTTGTGTTCCCTCTCTTGCTGTGTCTCTCTCTGTCAAATAAATAAATAAATAAATAAATAAATCTTTTTTTAAAAAAAGATTTTAACTATTCTTAATTATAATTCCCATTATAGATGAGGATGTAGTGAGATGTGCAACCTCACTCCTTGCTCATGGAAACTTGGTTCAGTCTTTCTGAAAATCAATTTGGAAGTCTCAAGACCATTAAAAATATTTGCAAACTGAGGGTTCTAGAGGGGAGAGGGGTGGGAAGATGGGTTAGCCTGGTGATGGGTATTGAGGAGGGCACATTCTGCATGGAGCACTGGGTGTTATATGCAAACAATGAATCATGGAACACTACATCAAAAACTAATGATGTAATGTATGGTGATTAACATAATAAAAAAATACAGAAAAAAAATATTTGCACTCTTAACACAGAAATTTTCTTCCTCAAAACTTTTGCTACAAAATTAGAAAATCAGCCCTATGCACAAAAATATTTGTTGGGACAGGAGACAATGCTTGTACATGTGATATAATAGCAGTTTTGTAACTATATATGCAGAGAAGAAAACATCAAAAGATTAATAGTGATTATCTCTGTATGAGAGTCAAGAATTACAGGGATTTTAAACTTTTTCATGCACTTTTATTTCCTCTACAATAAGCAAATATTGCTCTTACATATGGAGAAACAAATATTTTGCTTAAAATCCTTTAACGATCCTTTTTTTTAAAAAAGATTTTATTTATTTATTTGTCAGAGAGCACAAGCAGGGGGAGCGGCAGGCAGAGGGAGAGGGAGAAGCAGGCTCCCCGATGAGCAGGGAGCCCGATGCAGGACTCGATCCCAGGATCCTGGGATCATGACCTGAGTCGAAGGCAGGTGCTTAATCAACTGAGCCACCCAGGCGTCCCCCAACACAATTCTTTATCTCAAGCAGATCACAGTCTAGTTGGAAAGACAGACATATAAGCAAGCAAGCAAAAACAAGACCAACAGTAAAGTGTTATTGGAGCACATTGGGATGTTTCACGTATGTACACACAGTCCTTATGTGAGGGACCAGCCAATCTTCTGTTTCATTACAATTTTAGAATGCATGATACTTGAGCATGTATAAAACATCTCTTCATATATTAGCTTACTTAAATTTTATAAAATCCCTGTGAGGTAGGTATTATTAGCATTTACATTTTATAGTTGAGAATGCAAAAATGCAGCCAGGGAGAGTGACTTTCCCAAGGTCATAAAGCTAGTGACAAAAGCTATGCCTTAAATCCAGGGCTTCTGATTCCAAGTCCAATGCACATACCACTAAACCTCAATCAATGAAGGACGTGTGCACAAATACTTCCTGAACACAATCTATAATGATAATAAAAACAAATAAGGGAACAATAATAACTACAGTATGCCATTATTTGTACATATGTTGCACCTGTTATCCACATACTTCAGAAAAACCCTGTAGGATATATATGGCTACTCCATTTTACTCCAGATGAGGAAACTGAGGCTTAAAGAGATTGCCACTAAGTGTCAGAATTGCGATTCAAAATAAAGTCTATCTGACCCCTACACTCATTACAATTTATACCTTAGCCATGAACCATACTTTGTGTGATATAACATAGAACAAACACTATCCTGCCCTCAAGGAGCCTCAGTAAAAGTGCAGAGGTAGCTAAGACATACACCAGTAGACTGATAATAAGAAATATGTGGCAATATGTCAAGAGTTCCAGATAATCAGTGTGAAGAAAATGTGTTACACATGTCAGGTAAGGTAGAAACATGGTGGTTTGGGGTAATTATAGAAGATGTCAAAGCAGAGATAGTGTATCAGGATATGCTGAGTTATTCAATAACAAAGCAATCCCCAAATCTCAGCAGCTTAAACAAGGTTTTATTTTTTACTATTGCTCCATATCCCTTAAGCGTTGGCTGGGTGCTCTGCTTTTTGTCTTCCTTATTCTAAGATAAAGACTGACAGAGCAGCTACCAGAGGGAAAAAGTGTGTGAGTCATGTGTTGGCTCTTAAAACTTCCACTTCTCCCATTTCACTAGCCAAAGCAAGTCACACACCCACATCCAAGAAAATGAAATCTTATAATATGCCCAGGAGGAGAATCATAAATGTGGTAGACAGCGTAGCTCCCACTAATGGAATCTGTACCAAGTCCAGAAGCATTGGCCTGAAGATGTGCTTATTTGACAATAGTAGGAGGACAACAAGGACTTTTCTAAAGAAGAATTTTCCAAACAGAGAAGTGAAGGAAAAGTATTTTGGCAGAAGGAAGAGTTTTTGCCATTGAGTACTCCAAAAGAAAAGGAATGGCAGGAAATGGGAAATGGGTATGTGCTGAAACTAGAAAAAGCTTTAAATGTTGTGCTATGGGGTTTGGACTTTATCTTTTTTTTTTTTAGGCTCCATGCCCAGCACAGAGCCCAATGTGGAGCTCGAACTCATGACCCCAAGATCAAGACCTGAGCTGAGATCAAGAGTCAGACACTCAACCAACTGAGCCACCCAGACACCTCTGGACTTTATCTTTTAAAATAAAAGATTTTTGAGGCAGGGAATTAATATAATTAGATCTGAACTTTATTTAGAAAGATCACTCTGGCTGTGATGTGGAGAATGGACTGGAAAAAGAGATGGGAAGCAGGAAGGCTAGTTAGAAGATCTTTGCAGTGGTTCAAATGAATCCCAGTAAGGATTGAACTAGAGTGGTAGCAATGAGAATGGAGTAGAAACAGATCCAAGAGATGTTTAAGAGGTGAACTCTAGGGCATGGTGATGGATTAGAGGTGAAGAGATGAGAAATCAAAGACAAGGTATGTTTCTGGCAGGGCTCATTTTCTCCCTGTCCTCAGCAATTCAGCTCTGGCCCAGACTTGCACAACCTTACTCAGCAAAACAAAATCTGTACTTACTACACCCACCATCCTTGGGGAGCATATAAATCTCCATCTCCTTTTGTTGAGCATAGTCTTTGGGTGTCTTACTCTTCACCTGAAGCAGCTTTATTCCTTCTAACCACATACAGTACTTCTCCCTAAGAGTTCTGGCAAATAGGGGCACCTGGGTGGCTCAGTCGTTGGGCATCTGCCTTTGGCTCAGGTCATGATCCCAGGGGCCTGGGATCGAGCCCCTCATTGGGTTCCCTCTCAGTGGGAGGCCTGCTTCTCCCTGTCCCACTCCCCCTGCTTGTGTTCCCTCTCCCGCTATGTCTCTCTCTGTCAAATAAATAAATAAAATCTTAAAAAAAAAAAAAGAGTTCTGGCAAATATAATTTTCTCCAGTTCATAAATGAGTGAGCAGATGAATGAATGAATGAGTGAAGAGATGGATGAGTAAGTGAACACGTAACTTAGGCACTACTGAGAGAAATCATCAGTTTGCCCTACCTACGCAGAAGCCTTGTGTGTACCTATGGAACACTTCAGCAGTATTTGATTTACCCCACCCCCATACACTCTTGACTCAGCTTCCTGAGCTCTTCGGAGTCAACACCACAGATGAGACTCTTTCCACCCATCTGTAGGCCAGGCCCCAAATCTTGTCCTGGAGGATTTAGAATTTAGCCAACCATCCAGAGTAGTGATCTAGAGGCCCAGGCAAGATTTCTGAGAAGCTGCACTGCTAGCAGGTCTCAACTCTTCTCACTCCATCTGTGTTGTACCATTTCCCTGTGAGAGTTTCTAGTCCCCCACCTCTGACTGGAGCCTGGCCCTGTGCCACAGCTCTTTGACAGAAGAGTCCTGTCACCCAATTGATATCCAATTAAGCCCCACATTGGGTGTAGAGATTACATTACAATACAGTACAATACAATACAATCCTGGTATGGAATAATAAGTGAGCTTGGACATGGAAACAGTTTCATCTCCATGCTCCTAGTGCCTAGCATAGGGCTGTGCATACAGTAGGGATTCAATCACCACTTGCTAAACAAAAAGGCCAGATAGTTTTGAGATTGAGAGCATGGTCTATGGAATTAGACTCCTGGGTGTGAATCCCTGTTCTAACCACATACTATGTGGAAATGGTAGGCAGCCTCTAAAATGCCTCCCAATGATCACTGTCTCCTGGTATTTATGCTCTTGTGTAATCCCCTCCTTGGGCAATTTGCCTTTTTGAGCCGTATTCTCTTCATCTATAAAGTGGGAATAATAGCAGTATCTACTTATTGTGAAGATTAAGAAAGTTATCATATCTAGGGGCGCCTGGGTGGCTCAGTCGTTAAGTGTCTTCCTTCGGCTCAGGTCATGATCCCAGGGTCCTGGGATCGAGTCCCGCATCGGGCTCCCTGCTCGGCGGGAGGCCTGTTTCTCCCTCTCCCACTCCCCCTGCTTGTGTTCCTGCTCTCGCTATCTCTCTCTGTCAAATAAATAAATAAAATCTTAAAAAAAAAAAAAAAGAAAGTTATTATATCTAAAATGCTTGGAATGGTTCCTAGTACATAGTAAGTTCCATAAAGGAATCAGAATTGTTATTTCTGCACTTCCAGAGTTAGCCCCAGGAACAAGGCCAGCTTCCCAGGGTCTGCCCAGCTGGAGTAGATGAGCTTCATGCTATGTGTCACTTCCCACTCATTCAAACCTCCAGAGCTGCCTCCAGCCAGAGTCTTAATATGATGCTTCTCTCAAAGAGTAGCAAATGGCCTGATAGAAAGGGAACAGATGAGTGTAAAAGTTGAGCAGGGCTTGGTCTGACTCCCAGCTCTGCATTCATCAGTTGTGTGATTTTGGAAAGCTTGGCTTTTTTCATCTCTCTGACACTCAGCTTCCTCACATCTAGAATAGAAATAATAATGCCTACATTGTAGGCTGTTTGCAATTAAAGAAGATTTTTTAAAATGTCTAGCTCATAAGCGGTACTCAAATATGAGAGTACATACCATTTTCATTATTACTTAACTCTTCTAAGCCTTAGTTTTCTCATTTGTAAAGTGGTGATAATAATACCACCTTTGAAGTGCTTGTGTGAGGATTACAGATAATGTATTTTTAGAACGTGGCACAATGCCAGGCACACAGTAGGTGCTCAGTAAAGCTCATAGGAGCTCCTGCTACTACTGTTGATATTGTTGTTATGCTTATTTCACTTCAAGAAAAGCAAGGTTGGAACAACAACAATCCAGCACTCACTATCCCATGCTCAATGGAAAGTAGCCCAGAGAACTGCTCCTGAACCTCCCTCTCTCTCCCTCTCTTTTATTTTTAAAAATCACTTTGACAAACATTGATTCCCCTCCTACTGATGAGAGTCAGAAATAGAACCAAAGAGGAGACAGGAAGGAGGAGAAAGAAAGAGGCATGACTCACTGGCTACTTGAGGAAGGAGACCATGTCATCAAGAACCATCAATTCACTCCTATGAAACAGGCATTCATTGAGCTCTTCATATGGGCAGAGCATTATGCCAGAGAATGGACACCAGGGTGTGCAAGCCACTGCCCCAGCCTCCAGCAGCCCCATGTGGCAGACAGACACATAGGCAAGGGGGAAAGACGCTAACATCAACTATGTGCCACACATTTTGATAAATACTTTATATATGGGATCTCATTATTTACAGTAACAAAATAAAACTGCTAGTTGAGCACTGTTAAATGCCAGGCACCATGCTAAGCATCTTTCCTATTTTATTTAATTATCAAACAGTCTTGAAATACTGTTATCTCTATTCACAGATGAGAAAAAGTTCAATAACTTGCCTAAGATCTTGCAACCAGTTCGTGGCAGACAGATTCAAACCTGGTTCCAAAGTCTATGCTCTTCCCAGGATGCCCTTTATTTCACATCACTTCTCTTAATTGTTACAGCAGCCTAAAGCAGGGTAAGTTTGAGTCTCCATTCTATATATAAATTAGCTGAGGAGCACAGAGGTTAAATAAATTGCTAGAGTCACAAGCTATAAGGAGACAGAGTCAGGATTCAAATTGTCTTTTGACCACAGCCTGTGCATTTTCAATACAACCTATAGCGCAACCAGACTATGTATTCTTGATCCCTTTATGCCCCCTAAGACAGGATCCAGCTCACTCTGCAGCACCCTCCCCTTCCCAGATAGGAGGTCCTCTAAGTCTTCTTGGGGCGAACAATCTCCCCTCCACCAGAGGGTAAGGCTGTACCCACAGAGCTTAAATGGAATCACATGTGTCTGGCACTCAGGTGCTCAACCAATATTAGTTATCTTCTTTTTTTGTTTGTTTTTTTTAAGACTTTATTTATTTATCTGAGAGGAAGAGAATGAGAGACAGAGAGCATGAGAGGGAGGAGGGTCAGAGAGAGAAGCAGACTCCCTGCTGAGCAGGGAGCCCGATGCGGGACTTGATCCCGGGACTCCAGGATCATGACCTGAGCCGAAGGCAGTCTCTTAACCAACCGAGCCACCCAGGCGCCCCTAGTTATCTTCTTTATCTTCCACTGAATCATACCCAACACAGACCCTTCATTTCTTTCTAGAGTTTCCTCATGGTCGCCCACACGTGCCACACTCATTTCTGCTCCATTATTTCTGTTCATGCTACTCTCTGCCACATCTGCCCTCTCTCAGCTCCTCCACTTGTCTTGACTACCAGATTGTTGAATTCTAAAGTTAAAAGGAAACCTTAAGAGTTATTCAATTTGCTCTCTCACTCAAAATAGGAATTTACTGCAGGGCATACTTGTATTGAGTGTTTCTAATGTTGGATGCCCACCACCTTAAAAGGCAGTGGTTCCACTGATGGACAGTTCTGATTATAAGAACATTTCTTCCTTCTGTTGAGCTGAACTCTGCATGTGGTATATCTATCCATTGATTTAATTCTGTTCTCTGGAGACACAAAGAATAAATCTAATTTTTCACTCATGTGGCAGCCTTCCAAATATTTAGATCCTATGTTTGTTTAGCTCTTAGAGGTTATAAAGTTTGTTCTTATTATCTCAGTTAATTCCCAAAGAAATCCTATGAGAGAAGAACCAAATCCCCATTCCACAACAGAGGCAACTGAAGCTTGTGGAGGCTAAAGACAGTGAATGATGGAAAGGGGCTTAAATAAAACCAGGTCTTTGGGCTCCAAGGGACCACGGCTCTTTACACAAGCCTACATCTCTGTTTTAAATCACCTGTCACAGGGACCTGGACAAATAGCAGAAGGAACAGAACGGTGAGGGGAACTTGAAACTGTATCACGGGAGGAACAACTACAGGAAGGAAGATGTTTAGTACACTGGGGACTAGCACCGCTATCTTCAAATATCTAAAGTGCCTAACAGATTTTCCTCCTTTGCCTTTCTTTTCTTTCAAATCTTCACTGGGTGTGGCAGTGTTGGCTAGGTCCTGAAGATCAAAGGATGAATGCAACACAATACTTGCTTGAAATTTGCTGCAGAAGGTAAACATGCATGGGGTGGGATTCTGAAGCCTGAGAGGCTGTTCCCATACAGCCTTCCTGTGCCTTTCCTTGAGGTAACACTCTTCCTTTGGAGCTCAGCTCAGCTCAGCAGAGAAGCTCCCCTGACCATCCTGGCAGTCAAATGCTCCAATTACATGCTGTCCTGGCACCATGTCCTTCTCCTTTGTAGCACTCATCCCCACTGTAATTTTGTACTTATTTGTGTAATTATTTGATTAAAGTCTGTCTCCACTGCCAAACTGCAAGTGCCACAAGAACAGGATGTCTGGTTTTGCTTACTACTGTGTCTCAGCGCCTGGCAGAGCACTAGCACATAAGGTGGGGGAGATTTCCAATAAACACGTGTTGAAAGGATGAATTTATTAGGTGTCTGCAACATTTTCAATGGAGCACACTGAATGTCAGATGCGTCTTTCCAAAATCCAAATCTCATTATTTCCCTCTTGATCTAAATCCCTTCTCCGGCCTCCCATAGCCCACACCACAGGGTCTGAACTTCTCAGTAGAACACACAGACCCTTCAGGATCTAGCTCAGGCTTCCCTTCAGTTCCTTCTCTCTCTTATTCCACTCAACCCATGAGTTCCAGTTTTGCCCAACTACTCGTGGGTCTTTTGCTGATTTGCAGATGTTTGACTGGAATCCCCACCCCTTCTCTTTTATAATTCACAAACTCATTCAAAGGTCACATGCTCTCTGAAGCTTTCCCTGACCTCCTTTTCCCTGACAAAGTAACTTCCCTCTCTGCCTTTTTATGCTTTGGCATTATATCCCTGGACACATTTATTATAGTTACTGGTTTATTTATCTGTCTCCTCTTTCAGATTATGAGCATCTTAAGACCCAATCTTATATTTCGCTAAATCCCAGGCCCTTGACTATAGCACCTGACATATAGTAGGCACTTAGTAAGAATGCTGAATGAGGGCACCTGGGTGGCTCAGTTGGTTAAGCGACTGCCTTCGGCTCAGGTCATGATCCTGGAGTCCCAGGATCGAGTCCCGCATCGGGCTCCCTGCTCGGCAGGGAGTCTGCTTCTCCCTCTGACCCTCCTCCCTCTCATGCTCTCTGTCTCTCATTCTCTCTCTCTCAAATGAATGAATAAAATCTTTAAAAAAAAAAAAAAGAATGCTGAATTAAACTCAAGGGCTGACCATGTGCTGGTATAGGGAAAATTTAGAACTTCAAGATTGATTAGAAAAGGGTCTGTGAGATCATACAAACCACCCACTCTTACTGGTCCCTTTCCATGTTATAGACAAAGGGAGAGACCCAGAGCAGTGACAGAACCTGGAAGGTCACACAACCAGTAAGAGGTTATTTCTGGGTCCTCCATCCCTAGATATGGCCCTGTTGCATACTTTCTCCCCCAGCCAGACTCCTCCCTCCTCCCTCTTCAATTCACTACCTCTAGGCCATGTTGGGAGTTAGAAATAACGAGTACCAGGAAGGCAGGAAAGAAGAGTTTCTGGACTGGCTCTCCCCATACCCCACCCTCTGACCCACAGCTGCCAAGCTCCAAGCTCTCTGTATTTTGCAGCAGCAGGGAGCTGAGGCATTATGTCCCATGGGAATGGGAGGAAATCATAGGTAGAGAGCTTTTCAGGGAGGTTCAGTGGTGCCTGGGAGAAGCAGGACTGAGGAATGGAGAAAGTGATCTCTTGGAGCTAACTTGGTGTTACACCCATCTGTCCTCAGCAGTACAAACCAAATTGTGGAGCACCTACAGTTTATAAACATTTTGTTGCATCATCTCATTGGATACTAACAATAACCCTGGATGCAGACTTTTTAGAGCCAGAAGAAATCAATCTTAGCTATCCTGTCTGACTCCTTTATTTTGCAGGTAGGAAAACTGAGACCTAGAGAGGTTTTCCCAAGATATGACTACTTGGCTGGTCTGGGACTCAAATCCAACTATTTGGACTCCACAGGATGTTCTTTCCAGCATACCATGCATTATTGTCACTACTGGTTTACAGGTGAGAAAATTAAAGTCTAAGGGCATATATGTAGTAACTTGAGGGTAAAGGGCAGGAAAGAGGTCACTGGAATCCAGGATTGGGGATTATACAGCACTTCCCTGCCCACGGTAATCCTATCTAACCTTTGAGGTCCAGGTCAAAGGGCATCTATTCCAGAAAGTTCTTTGGGATCCAGCATCAAAATTTGTGATCATTCCTTCTGGGCTTCCACAGAATGTACATGGGACTTTATTTTAGTGACAGCAGAGCATAGAGTATTAGAGCAGGAAGATTCCCTTATGAGAATAATCAATTCCACAAATATTTATTGAGCCCACACTGTGCCAGTAAAAAAGATCCATGTAATCCCTGCTCTGGGAATTCTCAGTCTAGTGGGAAAGTTACTTCCCATGTGACAAATCCCATGATAGGTACATATAGGGTCAACTCCCTCATTTTACAGATGGGAAGCCAAGGCCCAGAGAAATGAGTGCCCTGGATTCTTAGTTTTGGCACTGGTCTCTTACACAAAACCCTCAAAAACTCAAAACTCAAAATCTCTCAAGGATAGAACTATTGATTTCCATGATTTCCATTAAGATATAGGCATTACATTTTACTTCAAGCAGATAAACTAAAGGTCATAGGACTTCTTTTCACTGTTCCTCAATATATCTGCCATGTCTTGGGTATTCAATAAATATTTTCTGAAGGAATGCACCATAGCACTTATAGCAGGGATTTGTCTCCACTCCCATCTGTATCTCCTCATTTAGACTGTGGGTTAGGGGCTTTGTCTTTCATTTCTGTACCTTCAGCAATATCTCAAGCAGTGCCTAGCACCTGGCAGGTATTCAAAAATACTAAATGAACAAAGAAATGAATGAAGGAGAGAAGGGCAGATAATGTGATCTCTCTGTTGCCCTAAATAATAAAGATGGCATCCCCAGACACACACTCCTTTTTTTTTTTTTTAAGATTTTATTTATTTATTTGACAGAGAGGGACACAGCAAGAGAAGGAACACAAGCAGGGGGAGTGGGAGAGGGAGAAGCAGGCTTCCCACTGAGCAGGGAGCCAGACGTGGGGATCCTGGGATCATGAACTGAGCCGAAGGCAGATGCTTAACAACTGAGCCACCCAGGTGCTCCCTCACACTCTCCTCTTCTTGAAAACCCTCCTTTCCTCTGTCTATGAAACCTTGCTTCACTAGTGTGTTCCCTTTATCTTCCCCTCCTCCTGCTCTGTTTTCTACACTGGCTCTTTATCCTCCCCTGGGCCCCTCACCTCCAAATTTTAGATGGAAACTTCCAATTATCTGCTGAACCTCTCCACTTAGTCTGAATGCCTTTGAAGTGTACATAGTTGATTATTAATTATGACCTATTTCATTTGTGTCTTCTCTAGCTAATAAGCCCTTATCAGTACCCAGCACAGATCTGGGCACATAGCAGGTATTTTAAAGATACCTGCGGAATGGGGCGCCTGGGTGGCTCAGTTGGTTAAGCGACTGCCTTTGGCTCAGGTCATGATCCTGGAGTCCCTGGATCGAGTCCCGCATCGGGCTCCCTGCTTGGCAGGGAGTCTGCTTCTCCCTCTGACCCTCCCCCCTCTCATGTGCTCTCTCTCATTCTCTCTCAAATAAATAAATAAAATCTTAAAAAAAAAAGATACCTGCGGAATGAACCATCATCCATAAAACCCTAGTGCTTTGGCATGGACAAATTTAGCATCAGAGTTGCCAACCCATTTCCTCCTCACCCTTTGTGCCTCCAAACTGACATCAGCACCATTCAGAGCATGCTAAGAAGTCTCTCTGGGGGATTCACTTAATTTTTCACTTCCTCTATCTTTTAGGTGACTCACCCAAAGCCCCTTCAAGACAGGAAGAGGTGGGGGAAGTAAGGTAGGAGAGGGCCAGGAGGAAAAAAAGAAGCTTGGAACAAGATTATACTTAATACATTCCCAGGTCACAGCAAGTAAAAGGAAATGATAGTCAGACCTTGTACTGAGAAATTGCCGGTGATAAAAATAGGAATCTTGTCGAACAGACAATTTGCAGAAAACAAATGGTTAACAAATATACAGATGATTGTTCAACAAGTAATCAGAGAAATGCAATTTGAAATGATGAGGTAACATTTTTTTACCTATTGAATTAGCTAAAATTAAATAATGTAATATTCCATGCTGGCAAAGATGGAGCGAAATAGGAATTTCACTATCAAAAATCTATTTAAAAGAAATCATCTGAAACCTAGGAAAAGTTTTACACACAAGGATGATCACTGATCACTGTAACATGATTCATAACAGCCCCAAACTGAAAAGTAGTTAAACACTCAAATAATGGAAAACAACTAAGCTTTAAGAGGCCAGAGATTGTGGGTCATTCTTTTACCATGATTTAGAGTGTCCAACAATGTAAGTGCAACAAATACTGTTGAATGCATTAATTAATGAACGCATCTGGTGCAACCTCCCTATAGTGTACGATGAAGTCATTAAAAACATATTCATAAAGATTTTCTAACAACGTTAGCTAAATTTATGCTATAATGTTACTTTTTTAAAAACGCAGGATATATAATTGAATGTACAGTATGACTTCAATTATGTTAAAAACTCATAGAAAAGACTGGGCGCCTGGTGGTTCAGTCGGTTAAGCGTCTGCCTTCAGCTCAGGTTGTGATCCTGGGGTCCTTGGATCAAGCCTGCTCTGCGGGCAGCCTGCTTCTGCCTCTCCCACTCCCCCTACTTGTGTTCCCTCTCTCCCTGTCTCTCTCTCTGTCAAATAAATAAATAAAATCTTAAAAAAAAAAAAAAAACAACTCATAGAAAAGAAACTGGATGGGGCGCCTGGGTGGCTCAGTCATTGGGCATCTGCCTTCGGCTCGGGTCATGATCCCAGGATCCTGGGATCGAGCCCCGCATCGGGCTCCCTGCTCGGCAGGAAGCCTGCTTCTTCCTCTCCCACTCCCCCTGCTTGTGTTCCCTCTCTCGCTGTGTCTCTCTCTGTCAAATAAATAAATAAAATCTTTAAAAAAAAAAGAAAAGAAACTGGAAAGAAACCAACCAAAACATCAATAATGTTTTCTTCTCTATGCTTGGATGTAATCTTTTTTTTTTTTTAAAGATTTTATTTATTTATTCAACAGATAGAGAGAGAGCACAAGGAGGCAGAGTGGCAGGCAGAGGGAGAGGAAGGAGGCTCTCCGCTGAGCAGGGAGCCGGACATTGGACTCGATCCCAGGACTCCAGGATCATGACCTGAGCCGAAGGCAGCAGCTTAACCGGGTGAGCCACCCAGGAGCCCCTGCTTGGATGTAATCTTAAAGTATTTTTTTAATGAGCATATATTACTTTTATAATTGAGAAAAATTAAGCCCATAGTAAGTAGTGGCAGTTGCTATTGATACTAATAGTCCCAGGAGAACAAAATATGGGAAAAACATGGAGGATAAACTGTAAGGTGATAATTGTTGCAGATGGATTATGGAGTGCATGTAATATTTAGTCTCCCTACTTGAGTGTGTGTTTGAAATTTTCCATAAGAAACAGTTAAAAAGGAAAAAAAAAAATAAAGCCTGAAACAGCATGGTGTCTGGGGAAAATACAAGCGGTTCCAATTTCACTGAAGTATATAAAATACTCAGAAGGATTCTAAGATGTCCACTTTTTCACATTTTAGCACCTCTGAAATAAGAATGCAAATTACAACTGATAGCATTTTAGATTCTCTGAAACACAGTACTTGAAATACTAGGTGGGGGAGGAAGTAGAAAGTGAGGCTGGAGCTAGCTAGATCATCAAGGTCTTGAATGCCAGGCCAGGTGCTTGGACATTGTCCTGAAGAGAACAAGGAGCTACTGAGGGGTTTGAGGCGCCCAACAGAGGGCCTAGCACCTGGAAGACACACAGAAAGTGTGTGCTAAATGGTGAGGCCCCTTGTGATGGGGACACTGCTGCTTATGCCAAGGGCCAGGGAAATTGCCCTTTAGGGGAGAAGTGTTTGAGGCCTTGCTCTGCCCCCCTCATCACCTCATGAGTCCCAATTCTCTTCAGCTCTGCAGGGCAGAATCATGGGATGTCTCATAAAGTTGTCTTTCTCCCTACAATCCCCTATAGTACTTCCATTTTCCTTCATTTCTCCAGAACCTGAGCCAGCACCACAGCTGAATAGCTGATATGAATGTCCACAGGCCTGGGTTCCACAGCACCTTCTGACATGACATTCGAATCCCAAAAACTCAGCTTGGAGCCTGGCCAGAGACCTACTTATGAACTCATTTCCAAACAGAGACACAAAGAGTTAAAATATAGATGGCAGGTAAGAGATTAGAATAAACTCCCCAGGGGACACCTGGGTGGCTCAGTCGGTTAAGCATCTGCCTTCAGCTTAGGTCATGATTCCAGGGTCTTGGGATCAAGTCCCGCATCGGGCTCCTTGCTCAGCGGGGAGCCTGCTTCTCCCTCTGCCTGCCTCTTACCCTGCTTGTGCTCTCTCTCTCTCTGACCAATAAAAAAAAAACTTAAAAAAAAAAAAAGAATAAACTCCCCAGCACTTCTAGGACTTAACTAGAAAGATAGTCCAGGATCGCTGCCCTGCCCTGGGCTGTGCTTTTTCTTTGGTTTCATAGCTGCTTTCTTTGGGGAGTTGGCCTGTCACCATAGCAGACAAGTCCCCTGAGGATCATTTGCATACAGGTGCCAGAGTGCTCTAAAAATAGAATAAACACAAAGCAAATGCCTGAAATTTATTTACAAGGGAGGGGAGACAATCATCTGAAGAGGGAGGGAGAATCTGTCAGAGGCAGCCTGACAATGGTAAGGGAGCCACGTGGTGCAGGCTGGGAGTCAGGAGGCCTGAGTATGATATAATTCTACCACTAACTTGTTTTGTGGGGTTATAAATATGCCCCACTTTGGGCCTTGGGTTTTCCATCTTTGTTGTTGTTTTTTTTTAAATTTTTTAATTTAAATTCAATTTAGTTAACATATAGTGCATTATTAGTTTTAGGGGTAGGATTTAGTGATTTCATCAGTTGCATATAACACCCAGTGCTCATTACATCGAGTGCCCTCCTTAATACCCATCACCCAGTTACCCCATCTCTCACCCATCTCCCCTCCAGCAACCCTCAGTTTGTTTCCTAGAGTTAAGAGTCTCTTATGGCTTGCTTCCCTCTCTCTTTTTATCTTATTCTATTTTTCTTTCCCTTCCCCTAAGTTCATCTGTCTTGTTTCTTAAATTCCGCATATGAGTAAAATCATATGGTGTTTGTCTTTCTCTGACTGACTTATTTCACTTAACATAATACACTCTAGTTCCACCCACGTCATCGCAAATGATATCATTTCATTCTTTTTGATGGCTGAGTAATATTCCAGTGTGTGTGCGTGTGTGTGTGTGTGTGACATCTTCTTTATCCATTCATCTGATGATGGGGGTTTTCTAATCTTTAAAATAGGGACATCAGACTAGATAATTTTTAGGGCCCCTTCTAGTTCTAAGGAGTCAGGATAAATAGTAATAATGAAAATTATTAACATAAATCAAGTATTTACTAAGTGTCAGGCATTGTGACAAGTGTTTTTCATGCATTACTTCACAATCTTTCTAACCAGCTCTATGAGGTGGGTAGGACAAAGAAACCAAGACACAGAGAGGTTAACTACTTGCCCAAGTTAGTAAATGCTGAAGCTGGTTTAACCCCTGTGCCTTCCAGGATGCTAGGATGCTACACTTATCCCTGGTTCTCTAACTTAAGTAGTTTTACTGCCTTAAGCTCATACCACCCCTCCCAATCTTTCTACCCAGTTTCTAATCCCCCTGAGCTACTTTCCAGGTCCCAAACATTGTGTTCTTCAAAGTCTCTGTGGTTTTTTCATGCTGTTCCCTCTGCCTAGAACAACCTGATCTCCTGCCCTGCTGAACCAGTCCCTACTTACCATTCAGAATTCAATTCAAATGTTTCCTCTTCCCTGATTCACATTTCCGCTCCCCACCCCCAATACCCACAGGCAGAAGTAATGACTGGCTGCCATTTGCTGAGTGCACCAGGCAATGTGCTAATTCATTATTACAACTTTCTGAGAGAGGTTCTATTATCATACCCCTTCAACAGATGAAATAACTGAGACTCAGAGGTTAAATATCTGCCTAAGGTCATACAGCTGATAAAGATCTGAACCAGGCAGTCTGACCCCACATCCTTCCTAACCCCCATTCTACCCTCCCTCTAATGAAATACTATGTGAATTGCCAAGCTGTCTTATCCACGAGACCACAAACTTCCAGTTTTGTTTTTCATTTGGTCTGGATTTTTACTTTTTAGGACTGATTGAACTGCTGGGAGATAATTTGGAGCGGCACACCTTGGGGGGAAAAATCAAGCTAGAGTCAGAACCAAACTGGGAAAAAAAAAAGATAAGTCCTTCATTCTGTCTAACCTTTCTTTACCACTTTAAATCCCTTTGGAAACAAGACCATTTTAAAAAATATATATTTTATTTATTTATTTGACAGAGAGAGACACAGCGAGAGAGGGAACACAAGCAGGGGGAGTGGGAGAGAGAGAAGCAGGCTTCCCGCTGGGCAGGGAGCCTGATGCGGGGCTCGATCCCAGGACCCTGGGATCACCACCTGAGCTGAAGGTAACCACTGAGCCACCCAGGCACCCCTAAATATATATATATATATATATATATATATATATTTTAAAGATTTTATTTATTTATTTGACAGAGAGAGGCACAGTGAGAGAGGGAACACAAGCAGGGGAAGTGAGAGAGGGAGAAGCAGGCTTCCCGCGGAGCAGGGAGCCTGATGCAGGGCTCGATCCCAGGATCCTGGGATCACGACCTGAGCCTAAGGCAGACACTTAACGACTGAGCCACCCAGGCGCCCCTAAATATATGTATTTTTAATTCTATATATTGGTATTCAATTCTGTTCCCATCTCAGGAGTGGGATCACCTCCTCCAGGAAGCCTCTTAAAATCCTCATTCTCATCATCCCCCTAATTTTAGTGTACCTTCAGCACTTATTTGTCAGTTAAACATCATTAACATTTAGTGAGTGGGTACTGTGAGGGGCAGCAGTTAAGAGGATAGCTTTGGGGGTCAAACATACCTGAGTTTAAATTCCAGCTCTGTCACTTCCTGGTGTGTAACCTTAGACCAGTTATCTGACTTTCCAAGTTGATCTGTTAGCTGCAAAATGGGGCTGATAGTGATATCCTTTTCCCTGCATGTGCCAGTGCTTGGGCAGCTGTAAAGCTCTGTATAAACATCAGTCATGTTCATTCAATTTACATCTTGCCCTCAATTATCTGCTGTTCCTCCTCTGGTGCCACATCCAGGGCAGGCGTCAGATTCCCGGAGAGCTGGAGGTGTGGGAAAGTGAGAAGAGGGAGGAGCCCAAGAAAACAGGGCTGGTAACTACCTGAGCAAACTTCCGCTGGAAGGGAATTAAAAGGCTAATGATGCCTCCACTGGTGGTAAATTTCCAGGCCAGCCTTTGGGCTCAATCAGTTGACACAGCAACACACAGGTGGGGGAGGATTGTATCCTGAGAGAACATTTTCTCTCCTCACAAAATGGTACCTCCTGGGAGCCTGGACACAATGTCCAACCTTAGAATCACCTCTGATTTCTTCTCTTCACTCTTTCTCTTTCACCTCCCTCATCTCCTCCTCCCCAAGTCCTAGCTGAGGAAACTGAAGGGTTCAGCCTGGAGCGCTCATTAAAACAAAGCCTGCGGAGGAGGCAAGGATGTCCTGGGATGGCTCCAAGACAGCACGGAATTGTCGCTTGGGGTTAGAGCTCATTTTTTTTTTAAATTTTTTTAAAGATTTTAATTTATTTATTGAGAGAGAGAGAGCATGAGAGGGAGGAGGGTCAGAGGGAGAAGCAGACTCCCTGCCAAGCAGGGAGCCCGATGTGGGACTCGATCCCGGGACTCCAGGATCATGACCTGAGCCGAAGGCAGTCGCTTAACCAACTGAGCCACCCAGGTGTCCCGAGCCCATTTTTTTATATGCAGAAACACAACGATCCTGTGAGAAGAGCCAGGGTTTGAAGGTGAGTCACGAATGCCTGGGTTCAAGTCTCACTTAACCCATTTGCCAGCTGTGTGACCTCTGGAAAGGTACAAACACTCCATCTCTCCAGGCCTCAGTGTCCTCATGTGTCCAATGAGGATGACAAGACCTCCTCTCAGGATCAGAGATCACCGATGTATCCAATGATCTAACCGGACTGGTGTCCACATGGCTCTGAGAGGAAAGCACGTGAGAAATCAGTGGGCCTGTTCTACAGAGAGGCCAGTCCAAGAGGAGCTTCTGCCCTCCCAGCCACCATGGGGCAGAATTGACCAGAGGAGGTTCCTGGAGGAGGCAGAACTTAATCTGAGGCCAAAAGAAGGGTCAGACATGCCAGGTGCAGGGAGCATGGCTGGCCTTGACTTGGAGAAGTATAAAGCCACTGCCTGAGCACTGACTTCCCTTTTGACAAGCTCTATTGAATGCTTACTCTTTGCCAGGCCCTGCTGGGCAATGGAATTGTAGACATGAATCAGACCTGACCCTGCCCCCAGGGAACTTACAGTCTGGGAGGAAGACAACAAGTCCCAAACACTTGCAGTACAGCTGGTAAATGTAGAAGTAAAGGCTGGGCCCTTAACCCAAGCTAGGGGTGAGGTGGGTCAGGGAAGGTTTTCCAGAGGAGTTTCTACTTGAAAGTCAAATGGAAGTTAGCTGGTGGAAAATGAGGGTCAGGGGATTGGGGGGGGCGGGAGGAGAGGGGAGGGTAATCCCCAGGGAAAGGGAAAGCAAGATGCAAAAAAAGTGCATCCTGGGCGCCTGGGTGGCCCAGTTGGTTAAGCGACTGCCTTCAGCTCAGGTCATGATCCCGGAGTCCTGGGATCGAGTCCCGCATCAGGCTCCCTGCTCAGCGAGGAGCCTGCTTCTCCCTCTGACCCTCCCCTCTCTCATGTACTCTCTCTCTCTCTCATTCTCGCTCTCTCAAATAAATAAATCTTTAAAAAAAAAAAAAGTGCATCCTAATGCTCACAGCCAAGAGGAACCTAAGCAGGTATGACAATTAAGTGCAATATGGTATCCTGGATGGGATCCTGGAACAGAAAAGGGATATTAGGTAAAAACTAACAAAATCTGAATAAACTCTGGACTTATCTGGTTAATAACAAGGTATCAATATTGGTTATAATTAGAACAAATGTACCATATTAATGTAAGATGGTAATAATAGGGGAAACTGGGTGCAGGGTAAATGAGAACTCTTTGTGCTATCTTTGTAATTTTTCTGTAAGTCTAAATCTATTCTATTTTTTAAAGATTTTATTTATTTATTTGAGAGAGAGAGAGGGAGAGGGAGCATGAGCAGGGGGAGGGGCAGAGGGAGAAGCAGGCTCCCTGCTGATCAGAGCCCAATGCGGGGCTCTATCCCAGGCCCCTGGGATCATGACCTGAGCTGAAGGTAGACGCTTAACCAACTGAGCCACCCAAGCACCCCAAAAACTATTCTAAAAAACAAAGGTTTTGGTTTTGTTTTTTTAAGTGCACCCTGTGTTTGGATTGGGCATTTGGAGAACACATGGGTGGAGTGTGGACTGCCTGAAGGGTGAGTGACTGAAGATGGAGTTGGGAAGGCAAAAAAGGATCTGGAGTGCCAGGAAAAGGAATTTATTGGATATCAGTCTACAGCCCTTTCTGGGTTTTAAGCAGTGGAGTGACAGTGATCAGAGAGCACATGGAGCGAGCAAGACTGGGGGCAGGGGGAGCCGCCTGGGCTGCTGCTACAGTCTAAGGGGGAAATAAGAGGAATCTGAGGTAGGAAAGGGGCAGAAGAGAGGCTCACAGTTAACCCTAGATAAATGTTTATGGAGCAGAACTGAGGAGGGAAATTTGGGAGACAGAACTGATAGTTCTCATGAACAACTGGATGACGAGGACAAGAGCTGAGAGGAAAAAAGGAGGACCCTCAGTTTTGAGGTAGAGGCTCAAAAAGAGAGGGAGTATAGATATTACCTTGGACTTGACCTGCCATCCTTTTCCCCTCTCGTCCACCTCCACCCTGGGGCCTGAGCTCAGAGCCTCTGCGTCATTAGCACAGAGTTGACAGGCTTCACAGAGGAAGGTGAGAAGCACGGGAGTACAGACAGGATAAGAGTTTCCAGCTGTCCCCTGGCAACCCAAGGTGTGGGGCAATGGTGTGGGGCAAAGGGGAGGCCGTAGAAGGAAGGAATTATAAATCCTCAGTAGCATGGCCTCCCCTCCTCCTGCCCCTGCCCTCAGCAACACATTAGGCAGGACCCAAGAAAGCTAAGAGAATCTTAAAAGGCTTCGAAGGCAACTGGGCATCTTTAGGAGCAGAGCTCTGCCGCTCCCTCTATCCCTCACTGAAAATGGGAGTAAAAGGTCCACAACTCACACCTAATTTCTCTGCTCACAGTTTCTACCCTGTAAACCCTACGCCTCACAACCTTTGGAATGGCAGTAACCAAGATCAGTCACAATAGTGTGGTGCAATAGAACACTCATGAACTTATCCCGGCTCTACACTCACTATGTGGCTTTGGGCAAGTTTATTGAGCACCTAATATGTGACAGGCACCATGTTAGGTCCTTTCCTTATATCATCTCATTTACTGCACTACTGAGAAGTAACCACTAATATTATTCCTATTTTACAGCCGAGGAAAACTGGGGTTCAGAGACATCATTATTTATCACAATGCTGGTGCCGTGTTTTCATTCTGCTTCTACCACGGCTGAACTAACCCAGCCCCATCCTTCCTTTCACTCTGCCAGAATATGCAGCAGCTCCGTACAAACTACTACACTAAGTGTCAAGTCGCTTACTTACATACCTATGTATCAGTGTTATACAACTTTGGATGCCCATCAGAATACCTGTGAAGTTGTAGTAGGGTGGAGAGAGGGACCAGAAGGAGGGCAGCTGGAAAGCTAAGAGGAGAGTTTACCACACATAACCCATCCCTTTCTGGGTGTCTGCTTGGAGGCTCCAAATTTCAGCCATGATACTGGCTCCCTACCACCCGTGAGGTCCTTGCAGTATTACAGGGCAGTGGGAAGATGGAGGGGAGCTGGCTATGAAAAGAATACAGGCTCTGGGGGGCGCCTGGGTGGCTCAGTTGGTTAAGCATCTGACCTTTGGTTTCAGCTCAGGTCATGATCTCATGGATCATGGGATCAAGCCCTGATCCAGCCCTGGGTCGGGCTCCATGCTCAGCGGGGAGTCTGCTTGAAGATTCTCTCCCTATGTCCCTCCCCTGACTCACTCACGTGTGTGGTCTCTCTCTCAAATAAATAAATAAATAAATAAATAAATAAATAAATAAATAATAATAATAATACAGGCTCTGGCAGCAGATGGCCCTAATTTTGAATCCCAGCTGTGCCATTTACCAATATTAGTAAGATTTGGTCAAGTTCCTTAACTTTTGAGTCTTAGTTTTCTCATTTGTTCTGTGTATTATAGTTGTCATGATTTTTTGAAAAATGTATGGAAAGCATTTGCACAATATATAGTTGCTTCTGAATAAACTACAACTCTTAGCAACATTTTCACCATCTATTGAGCACTTTCTAAGCGCCCAAGCCCTTACCCGTGTGAAGATACAACAAGGAGGGTAGGGGCACAAGGCACAGGACATACAGGGGTTTTGAAGACAGACCTCAATTCAAATCTGGACTCTGCCACTTGCTACCTATGTGAACTGAAGTAAGCTACCTAACTTCTCTGGACCTTAGTTTACTTATCTGTAAGTATGGGGGTACAGATCACTTAAAAAAGAAAAAAAAAAATATATATATATATTTCTTTTTAAAGGCACTGAGTACAGATGGCCATCAGCCAGTGCCACACCAACCACTGGCAGCTCACACCAGCCCTGTGAGAGGTATTATTAGCCCCATGTTATAGGCGAGGATATTTTACATAAATGGTATTTGGGGCTTATTGCCACAATAATTATTGATGTGTGAAATCAAGAGGGAGACATTCCAAGTAAGAATGGCACCTCCACCACCAGCCTTTTTTTTTTAGATTGATTTATTTATTTGAGAGAGGGAGAGAGAGAGCGTGCGCATGGGGGAAGGAGTAGAGGGAGGGACAGCGAAAATCCCAAGCAGACTCCCCAGTGAGTGCGGAGCCAGATTCGGGGCTCCATCCCACAACCCTGAGATCATGACCCAGCTGAAATCAAGAATCTGATGCTTAACAGACTGAACTACCCAAGTGCCCCTGCACCAGCCTCTTGATCTCTAAAACCAGGGATCAAGAGAAAGCAAGGCCCTATTCGCCCCTGCTCCACAACCACTGTCTGTCTTGGTGCCATCCGTCTGCATTTTAATTTTTTATGTTGTACCTTTTATTCCTCTATTCCTGTCAGTCATGACAAGAAGCCCAAGTCTCTCAAGCCATCCTTGATCTCTGGACTCTGAATCCCATACAGCCCTGCACTTTATCTTTTCCAACCCTATCCCCTTCCCTCCCCACTGACACTTCTCCCTGGGCCTTCTGAAACCCACAGTCAGTCATTAGAGAAATCTCTTTTTTCCTCTTCTCTGAATGTTTTCTTCACCTCCTTGCTGTGACCAAAACCTGGCTTTCCCTGAGGACACAGCTTCCCCTAAAGCCTCCAAACTGACTGTTGCTTCCTCCCTCACCACGTTTGAATCTCTAGGCCAGGAGGTAGAACAGATTTTGCTGCTTTTCACCCCTGCTTCCAGATCATTCTCTTTCCCTCCTTCAAAAATCACAACACCTCCAGCTTTGAATCTCACATCATGACACTATGCCACCCACTTATCTGTCTACTGACCAGTCAACAACTCCTGGTTCATTTGTTCTGCTCTCCATAATTCTTGGTGATTTCAATGTCCACAGAGATGAGCCTTCCAACATCTTGGACTCTTTCCTTGAGCTTCTTTCCTCCAGTGATGTTCATGTCTAACCCCTCCAGCTCATCCACTCACCCTCATCATCATACCCCGCACCTTGTCATTGCCAATAGTCATTTCCAGCCTCCCATTTTCAGATCTCTATGATCTTTCTAGCTCATTCCTTCAATGGTCATCAACCCCTATGATCTTTTCACTGCTCTACCCCCCCTTATGTCATCACCTCCCTCTCTGCCCAGCTTGAATCCTATGGCCAATTATACAATGACTTCCCTGCACACACTCCTGACTCCCCTGGCCTTCTATTGCTTTGTCCATACTTGGCAAAGCAACACTTTCATTAAATCCAACTCTCTGCCTATTCTATGACTGTATCCACAGAGCAAAACATGGTTGGAGAGAAACACATAACCATGCTTCAAATTCATGAATTCATGAATTAATTTCAAGTGGAGCCTTAATGTTAATGAGCAATCAAATTACATTTCCCTAGTCTATTCACCTTCTGCCTTCCTAGATGATATCCTCCTCTCTCCTCAAATCTCCACACTTCCTGCCCCCCATCCTCACTCTCCGCTGCTGACCTTGCTTTCTACTTCATCGGAAAATTTTATCAGGAGAACTCCCACCAGCACATGTAGCCCCTAGCCATACCTGTGCCCATAATCTCTGCTCTCTCCCATGTTGATGTGGATGCACAGTCCCTGCTCCCAGCAAGGGATCACCCTTTGCTTGTGATGCCACCTTCTCTCATCAATTCAAGGATATTATCCCAGCAATTCTCCCCTCTCCTGCAGCATCAGTTTTGTTTTTGTTTCTTTGTTGGTTGCTTAGTTGGTTGATCTCTATTGGATTGTTCCACCAGCACACAAACATACTAGTACTTCTACCATCTTTTTTTTTTTTTTTAAAGATTTTATTTATTTATTTGACAGAGAGAGACACAGCAAGAGAGGGAACACAAGCAGGGGGAGTAGGAAAGAGAGAAGCAGGCTTCCCACCGAGCAGGGAGCCCGATGCGGGGCTCGATCCCAGGACCCTGAGATCATGACCGGAGCTGAAGGCAGTCACTTAACAACTGAGCCACCCAGGCGCCCCAAGTACTTCTACCATCTTAAAAAAAACAAAAAATAAAAACCTTCTCTGACTCACAGCCCCCTTCACCTTTAGCTACCACCCATTTGACTCCTTTTCCTAAGAGCAAAAAAAAGTGCCATGCATACTTGGTATGTCCGTTTTCTCTTCTCCCACTCTGATTAGGCTTTCATCCCCACTACTCCAGCAAACAGCTCGTATCAGGGTGACCACTGAACTCCATGTTGCTAAATCCCAAAGTCAATTCCCAGGCCTCACATTCATGACTAGCAGTAGCATTTGACACAGTTGGTCTCTCCTTCCTCCAAAAAACTCTATCTCTACTTTGGCTGCAAAGACACTATATTTTCCCTTTTCAGTTGCTCTTCTTCAGTCTCCTTTGCTGCTTCTTACTCATCTTCCAAACATCTTAGTGTTGGAATGTCTCTGGGCTCAGTCCTCAGAACTTTTCTTCTTTCTATATTCTTTCTTTCTGTTGATTTTATTTGGCTTCATGGTTTTATTTTATTTATTTATTTATTTTTAAAAGATTTTATTTATTTATTTGACAGAGAGAGACTCAGCGAGAGAGGGAACACAAGCAGGGGGAGTGGGAGAGGGAGAAGCAGGCTCCCCGCTGAGCAGGGAGCCCAATGCAGGGCTCGATCCCAGGACCCCGGGATCATGACCTGAGCCAAAGGCAGACGCTTAACCGACTGAGCCACCCAGGTGCCCCTGGCTTCATGGTTTTAAACACTACCTCTATGCTGTTGACTTGCTAATTTAGATCTCCAGCCAGGCCCTCTGCTCTGAACTGCAGACTCATTCATCCAACAGCCTATTCTATATCTCCACTCAGTTTTCCAAAAGGCATCTCAAACTTAACATAACCAAAACTCAGCCCCGGTTCTCTCCCTGAATCCTGCCCTCCCTACAGTCTTCCCTTCTTAGTCAGAGGCATCTTCGACCTTCTAGTCACTCAGCCCAAACCCTCAGCACCATTCCTGACTCCTCCTCTTCCTTCTGCCCCCACATTCAATTCATCAGCAAATCCTGTCAGCAATATTTTCAACATATACACAGAATCTGACCACTTTCACGACCACCACAATTACCACTCTAATTCCAGCCACATCATTCCTGGCCTGGATTATTACAAATCCTAACTGATCCTCCCTGCTTCTGCCCTTTGTCTGTTTATAATTTATCCTTGAAATAGTCATGAATATTATTATGACTACAATCCTTCCTCAGAGCAATCCTATTAAATACTGAAGTGTAAGTCATTGAAGTATTCTGGAGTTAGTAGTGATGGTTGCACAATTTTGGGAATACTAAAAATCACTGAACTGTATACTTTAAAAGGGTGAATTTTAAGGACGCCTGGGTGGCTCAGATGGTTAAGCGTCTGCCTTCAGCTCAGGTCATGATCCCAGGGTCCTGGGATCGAGTCCTGCATCGAGCTCCCTGCTCAGCGGGAAGCCTGCTTCTTGCTCTGCCTCTGCCCCTCACCCCTGCTCATGCTCTCTCTCTCTCTGTATCTCTGTGTCTCAAATAAATAAATAAAATCTTTAAAAAAAAAATAAAAAAATAAAAGGGTGAATTTTATGAGATATGAATTATATCTCAACTTTTACAGTATGTTATTAAATATAACATGAATTGGACCCTGGAACAGTAAAAGGACCTTATCTGAAAACTAGTGAAATCTAGATAAAGTCTATAGTTTAGTTAATAATATTGTACTAATTTTAATTTCTTAGTTTTGACAAATGCACCATGGTTATGTAAGATGTTAATATTAGGGAAACTGGGTGATGGATATATGAGAACTTGCTGTACTCTCCTTGCAAATTTTCTATAAAGCTAAAATTACCCAAAAATAAAGTTGATTTTAAAAATGTTAGTTCACATAATTCCTCTGCTCAAAACCCTCCCAACTCATTCTGAGTAAAACCTAAAGCCTCTCCTTATTTTTTTTTTCCCCAGACGGTTTTCCACAGTGGCTGCACCTACATTCCCATCAATCGTGCACAAGGTTAGAAAAGTGTACAAGTGGAACAATGGTTCCAATTTCTCTACATCCTCGCTAACACTTATCATTTTTTTCTGTAATAGCCATCCTAATATATGTGAGGTACTACCTTATGGTTTTGATTTGCATTTCCTTGGTGATTAGTAACACTGAGCCTTTTTCATACACCTGTTGGCCAATCACATGTCTTCTTTGGAGAAATGTCTTTTCAAGTCCTTTGCCATTTGATCTAGCAATCCCACTTCTGGGTATGTACCCAAAAGAACTGAAATCAGAATCTCAAAAGAGGTATCTGCAATCCCATGTCCACTGCAGCATTATTCACAAAAACCAAGATATGGAAAAAACCCAAATGTCCATTGCTAGATGAATGGAGAAAGAAAACGTAGTATACACATACAATGGAGTATTATTCAGCCTTTGAAAAAAGGAAATTCTGCCATTTGCAACATATGAATGAACCTGGAAGACATTATGCCAAGTGAAATAAGCCAATCACAGAAAGGCAAATATTGCATGATTCTATTTATATGACATAACTAAAGTAGTAAAACTCAAAGAAGCAGAGAATAGAACAGTGGTTCCCAGGAGCTGGGGGGAGGGGGAGATGAGGAGTTGTTTCATTGGTATAAAGTTTCAGTTATACAAAATGAATAAATTCTAGAGATTTGCTGTACAACATAGTGCCTATAATTAATAATATAGTGCTGTGCATGTAATTTTATTAAAAGGGTAAATCTCATGTTAAGTGTTCTTACCACCAAAAAAAAAAAAGATGTGGGGAAGGGGACACAAGAAAACTTTTTTTTTTATTTGAGAGAGAGAGAACGAGAGAGAGAGCATGAGAGGGGGGAGGGTCAGAGGGAGAAGCAGACTCCCTGCTGAGCAGGGAGCCCGATGTGGGACTTGATCCAGGGACTCCAGGATCATGACCTGAGCCGAAGGCAGTCGCTTAACCAACTGAGCCACCCAGGTGCCCACAAGAAAACTTTTAAATGTGATGAATATGTCTATTATCTTGATTGTGGTGATGGTTTCACACGTTTGCATAAGTCCAAATTCATCAAATGGTATACATTAAATATGTGCCTTTTTTTTGTGTGTTATCAATTATACATCAATAAAACTGTTTTTAAAAACCCCGAAGTCCAGTTATGGAATAAATAAGTCGTGAGAATAAAGGACGCAGCATAGGGAATATGGTCGGTGACATTATGATAGCATTGTATGGTGACAGATGGCAGCTACACTTGTGGTAAGCATAGCATAATGTATAGAGAAGTTGAATCACTATGTTGTACACCTGAAACTAATGTAACATTCTGCGTCAGCTATACTCAAAAAGAATTTTTTTTTTTAAACACCCAAGTTTTTGCAAAGGCCTCTAAGGGCCTACACAATCTGGCCCTCCCACCAACTCTCTAGCCTCATCTCGGACCACTATCCTCCCTGCTCCAGCCGCACCACCTTACTATTCCAGGAATGTGCCGGGGGTACCCCTGCTTCAGCGCCTCAGGGCTTCTGCATTTGCCATTCCTTCTGTTTCTTGTGGAAGGAAGGGCTACACCACATGGTGTATGGAGCAGAGGCAGGAGCTGTGACTGGTAGGTCCTGGAGGAGTCCAATCCACCTCACAGGAAAAACACTGCCCAAAGCACGCTACAACTCATGCCCTCCCTTAATGTCAACCCCCTTGCTTGGGATGTCTCCATGACACCGCTCCCTCTTTCCCTGTCCTGTAGTGCCCTCCCCGCCCACGGCCTTCCTCCCAGAAGCCTTTCTTACCCACTCTTCCCAATACTGAACTCTTTCCTTTAAATTTCCATTGCATTCACTCTGCACCACACACTTTAGTTTTTTACGGTTTCCTAAATTGTTTTATCTCCCCGGCTAAACTGCGTAAGCCATTAATTAGGGCACAGCTCTGCCAAAGTGGTCAGCCACTAACCATCGCAGACTCAGCTCAGGACTCAGAGAACGAATTCAGGTGGATGTTCGTCAATGCCTAAAAGAGATGCAGCTGAGATCAGACTTCTGGTGCCACAAATCAATCCCTGAGAGTACCAGAGTTAATAGTAACAAAAACTACCAACTAATGATCATTTACTATGTGCCAGGGACTATGTTAAGCATTATCTCATTTCATTCTCTCAACACTACGTAGGTATTACTAAAATTATCCTTATTTCAGAAAGAAGAAAGCGAAGCACAGGGAGGTAACAGGACTTGAACAAGGTAACAATGGCAGACATGAGTTTGGAGCATGGGCCTGGCTCACCCCCAAAGCCTCTGCTCCTAAGGACATGCTGCACTGCTTTCTGAACGTGCAAATCATTCCAGGCAATGTCAGAACACTGTCACTGAGTCAAAAACTGAGGTCAGCCTTGGGGCACTTGGGTGGCTCAGTCGTTAAGCGTCTGCCTTTAGCTCAGGTCATGATCCCAGGGTCCTGGGATCGAGCCCCACATCAGGCTCCCTGCTCAGCGGGAGGCCTGCTTCTCCCTCTCCCACTCCCCCTGCTTGTGTTCCCTCTCTTGCTGGGTCTTTCTCTGTCAAATAAATAAATAAAATATTAAAAACTGAAGTCAGCCTGGACCACAGAACTAGATGAATGAGACAGATAGCCCTGCCTCTGAGGATGTTGTATCTGCTAAATATGACTCTCATTAAAATAAGGCCACCTCCTCCATGAAACCCTCCCTGATGCTCTCAAGCTGAGAGGGAGCACTCCCTCTCTGAACTCCCTTAAAACTTTCTGTACCTCTCAAGGCATCATTCATGTGTATAGCATCATTGATATTTGTATCCATGTTATATCTGTCTTACTGCAGAGTGCCCCTTAGAGGTAGGGATGTTGTCTCACCAGTCCCTGCAGAACCTACCACAGCCAGGCATATAATGGGTCCTTAAAAGCAATCATGCTTTTGCAAATGTCTTTTGCTTGTAAAGATCTTCTCCAGCATTAACCTGAAAAACTGACTCATTTGCCAAGACCCAGCTCAAGTGTCCCCTCCTTTGTGAAGCTGAAAATAACTTCCCCAGGCAGAGTAACAGCTCCCTTCCCTTTCCTACAGCACTTTCTTTATCTCTTGATTATCTCATTCGTATTGTATCATGGCTGTTTATTTGTCCTCTTATGACAGTGCCTGGAACGTAATAGGTACAGGTTTATTGAATGAATGAGTACACAAATGGCTTGTAGGTTTTTATTTTTCTCCCACACCAATTTAGGTAGAGGTTAAGGGGATGGTGGCCCCAAAGAATGGAGGCCCTTTGAATAGCCAATAACGCCTTTGGTTAATTCATTTGCAAACTGCAAAAGCAGACTATGCCTGTGATTCTGATTTGACTTCCCATAGTCTTTGTGGTGATTTTAAAAATCAGATTAAACCTCTCCAGCAGCTGGTTCCTACAGGAGATGAAAGTGTCAACATGTCTCTGCAGCCACACCAGGAAACTTGCTGCCTAGAAAAATCAATTCTGATTATCATAAGAGCCATGTATGAGATGCTGTACTCAGGAACTGTCTTCATATTCCTGGAGCCACAGGGACCCGTCAGAGCCCCAGCATCCGTGTTCAGCCTTCAGCCTCCTCTGTGCTGTCCACCAGTCTCTCCGTGGGTCCCCAGTCTATGTTCAGGTGGCCAGATTTCACCTTCCTGACGTGGTAGGAAGAGCACTGAAACGTGTTAAGAAACCTCACTGTGGGCCCCTAGTAAAGTCTGCATCTCTCTCTGGACCTCAGCCTCCTCATGTCTAAAATGGGAGACCGAGATGTGATGAGCTCTGACCTCACAGGCTTGTTGGCATCTATCAAGGTGACAGGCACTCTCGGTGGGCAGTGTGAGCCTAAGATGCAGACAGTACCTGTTTCAGGCAGTCAGTGGAGGGGACTATCATCGGAGGAGAGGGAGTTAGAGCCTTGAAGGATAGGGAGCATTTATATTAGATGTTTTCCGTGTTATTGTTATTATTTTTTTACCTCTATCACTTCTAGTTAGTTTTTGCTTTTTTTAAAAGATTTTATTTTATATATATATATTTTTAAGATTTTATTTGTTTATTTGACAGAGAGAGACACAGCGAGAGAGGGAACACAAGCAGGGGGAGTGGGAGAGGGAGAAGCAGGCTTCCCGCTGAGCAGGGAACCCGATGCGGGGCTCAATCCCAGACCCTAGGATCGCGACCTGAGCTGAAGGCAGACGCTTAACCAACTGAGCCACCCACATGTCCCTTTTGTTTGTTTTGTTGTTGTTGTTTCTTTTTTCATTTTTATTTAAATTCCAGTTGGTTAATGGGGTGCCTGGGTGGCTCAGTTGGTTGGGCATCCAACTCTTGATTTCAGCTCAGGTCATGATCTCAGGGTTGTGAGATCAAGCCCCTTGTCTGGCTCTGCACTGGTGTGGAACTTGCTTATGATTTTCTCTCTCCCTCTGCTCCTCCCTGCTTCTTGCGCACGCACAAGCTCTCTCTCTCTCTCTCTCTCAAAAATAAATAGATAGATAAATTCCAGTTAGTTAATGTACCATGTAATTTCAGTTTCAGATGTACAACAGATCTTTTCCATGTTATCAACAGACGCTGTGGTAATCAGAACAATAGCGTCCCAAAAGATACTCACATCTTAATCCCCAGAACCTATGAATATGTTACCTGGCATGGCAATAGGGACTTCACAAATAGGATTAAATTAAGGTTTGGAGATGGGAGATTATCCTGATTATTCAGGTGAGCCCAAGATAATCATAAGGGTCCTTTTAAGAGAAAAGAAGGAAGGTGAGAGAGAGAGCAAGAGAGGGAGAGATCAAAAGATGTTGCATCTTGGGGCGCCTGGGTGGCTCAGTCGGTTAAGCGTCTGCCTTCGGCTCAGGTCATGATCCCAGGGTCCTGGGATCGAGCCCTGCTCAGCGAGGAGTCTGCCTCTCCCTCTCTCACTCCCCCTGCTTGTGTTTTCTCTCTCGCTGTGTCTCTCTCTGTCAAGTAAATAAATAAAATCTTAAAAAAAAAAGATGTTGCATCTCTGGCTTTGAAGATGGAACAGGGGGCCACAAGCAAAGGAATGCAAGTGGCCTCTAGAAGCCAAAAAAGGCAAGTTAATGGATTCTCCCCAGAGCCACCAAAAGGAACACACACCTGCCAACACTTCAATTTTTTTTTTTAAAGATTTTATTTATTTATTTGACAGAGAAAGACACAGCGAGAGAGGGAACACAAGCAGGGGGAGTGGGAGAAGGAGAAGCAGGCTTCCCGCTGAGCAAGGAGCCCAATGCGGGGCTCGATCCCAGGACCCCGGGACCATGACCCGAGCCGAAGGCAGATGCTTAATGACTGAGCCACCCAGGCACCCCAACACTTCAATTTTTAACCGAGGGACACCAATTTTGAACTTCTGACCTCCAGAACTGTATTAATTTCTCTATCCCCAATGTAAGCCATAGTAAATATTTGTTAAAAGACTGCCTAAGAGCCACAATCCTTCTTAATGTAGGTTTCTAGTATGATTATATTTCCCCACATTCCTAAGCTCCATTACATTTATTGCACTCTTTTTTTTTTTTTTTTTTTTAGAGAAAGAGAGAGAGAGTAGGGCAGGGAGGGGCACAGGGAGAGGAAGAGAGAGAATCTTAAGCAGGCTCCACGCCCAGCATGGAGCCTTATGCAGGGCTTGATCTTACCACCCTGAGATCATGACCTAAGCCAAAATCAAGAGTCGGACACTTAACTGACTGAGCCACTAGGCGCTCCATATTTATTGCATTCTTATATTACTGGTTCTAAGATATAAGTCTTTGACATTCCCCAATTTAATATTCACTACTTTTCTTATTTATAAGTGACTCAAAAGCCATGTGGTAACCTAAGTTTCATCAAGGTGGCTGTGTGGGAATAAGGTAGTTGGATAGTAAGTGAACCTAGCTGACTTCCTGACAGCGCTATCTCATCTGGTCTTATTGTTCTCAGCTCCTGGTGACATAGGAAGTCACACGTTATTACTGTAGAATTCAGGATTCCCAGGAAATCTCTTAAGACTCTTCCTATTTTTCCCAGCTTTCAATATTTTTTTTTTTTAAGATTTTATTTAGAAGGAGAGTCCAAGCAGGGAGGAGAGGGAGAAGCGGGCTCCCCGCAGACAAGGAGCCTGATGCAGGGCTCGATTCCAGGACCCTGGGATCATGACCTGAGCCAAAGGCAGACACTTAACTGACTGAGCCACCCAGGCGCCCCTCCCAGCTTTCATTACTCTGTCCAGCTTCCCTTTGGAGTGAATGCTTACTTCTATCTATCTCTTTAATTATAAAAAGAGCTGTTGGAGGAGGAACCCTCCCTTCCTCCATGAGGAAGACTAAACATGGAGATAGAGGCATCTAACACAGACCTGGGTGGGATGCTTTAGGCCTGAAGCATTAGTAAGTCTGGGCCACATGTACTTTGACCTTGGATGCATACTGCATGAGCTAATTGCAGCTGGCCCGTGTTGGCCTGTGATTGGTTTCTACATCTATCTGACTCCAGAGTGAAGTATTAGCAAGCTCCACTTCCCTGAAGACTTGGACCAGGAGCTTCATCCTAGCTTTTATCAGTAATGAGGCTATCACATTACTCCCCATCTCTCTGACTCTCTCACTTGGTTCCAAACTTGAGGAGGGAAGAAAAGGAGTATCATTTCTTTTTTTTTTTTTTTAAGATTTTATTTATTTATTTGAGAGAGAGAGAATGAGAGAGAGCACATGAGAGGGGTTAGGGTCAGAGGGAGAAGCAGACTCCCTGCCGAGCAGGGAGCCCGATGCAGGACTCGATCCAGGGACTCCAGGATCATGACCTGAGCCAAAGGCAGTCGCTTAACTAACTGAGCCACCCAGGCGCCCAAGGAGTATCATTTATTGATCACTCTGGAACCTTAATAAAAACTACTGTTTGTTGAGTGTTTACTCCATGCCAGGCATTATGTTAGTGCTTTACACACTTTATCCTTCCGATATCATCACCAACACAACAAAACAAATAGAATAATGGCGGCACACACAAGTGCTGTAGTAACTGAGGGCTTCAGAGGAATGAGTTGTAGAGAAAGAAAGATGATGGAAAACAGTAATACCAGGAGAGGCCCAGGAGTAAGGACAGCGGCCTATAAATCCTTCACAAAACAGAGTTCTTAAGCAAGCAAAGAAGAATGTCGGGCAGGCCAGCCGGTCTTTTCCCAATCTATATACAAATAAACCCCAGATACATGAAGCACTCCTATCTTTAAAGTCTTCTTGACATGCAGGTCATCAAAAAAGCCTCACTGGTAGGAGTAGGCAGGAGGAGATACTATCTTTCCCCCACAGAGACCCCTGGTATCATGTCCCCTGACAGAGATAGGCCTGAGGTGAACTGGTGTGGTGAAAATCATCAACAAAGCTAGCCTTTTAAATTGTGAATAGAGGGGCGCCTGGGTGGCTCAGTCGGTTAAGCATCTGCCTTCGGCTCAGGTCATGATCCCAGGGTCCTGGGATCGAGCCCCGCATCGGGCTCCCTGCTCAGTGGGAAGCCTTCAAAAAAAAAAGAAAAAAAAAATTGTGAATAGAATTTGACCCTGAACTCCAGTTGCAAGCCTAGGGATGAGATTTAAGTCACATTTCAGTGATTTCAGAGTTCTGAGTCCCCCAGTGGACTGGGTTTGAAACAAGTCTATTCTTTTCCTTCAGGGCCCTTACCACTGATAAAATTAGTTTTGTTTTTTTTTTAAAGATTTTATTTATTTATTTATTTATTTATTTATTTGAAAGAAAGAGAGAGAGAGAGCGTGCGCGCACACATGCAGGGGGAGGGGCAGAGGGGGAGCGAGAGGGAAAGAATCCCAAGCAGACTCCTGCTGAGTACGGAGCCCGATGTGTGACTTGATCTCATGACCCCAAGATCATGACCTGAGCCAAAACCAAGAGTCCAAAGCTTAACTGACTGAGCCACTCAGGTGCCCCCAAATTAGGTATTTTTTATTCATGTACTTAGTGTCTATCTCCCCTCCTAGAGGGCAAACTCCATGCGAGCAGGAAGGCTGTTTCCCCACAGCTAGTACAATGCCTGGCACAATGTCTACTGAATGAATTAAAGAATGAAGTTTACAGTTTGGCTCCACATAAGGAACTTCACATCTCCGACCTCAAACACCCATTCTTTATGGAGATAACTACTTCCCTGGGTCAGAGGGAAGGTGGGAAAGATACAAAGAATGATTGAAATCACATACAAGAAGAATTCACATGGCTGACAACATCCATAATGCCTGATCTCCTCAAGGCTTCAGAGTTCTCTTTAGGCACTCCTTTGCATTTCCTCACTTGATCTTCATAACAACTCATGAGGCAAGAAGAGCAAGGATTATTTTCTTCCTTTGATAGTTAGGGAAACAGGCCCATGGAGGAGAAGGGTCACTCCAGCTCACATGACTAGAGGGCAGAGCCAGGACTGAAACCCAGGACTCCAGAGTCCTAGGTCAGCTCAGTCCTTCTGCAGACACCCCGATTCTTCCCTTGACCAGCACCAGACCCAAGAGTCCCTGAAGTGGGCCCCAAACAGAAGTAGTGGAAGGCCCTCTCCCACTCATCTCTTCCCACAGGCCTCCAGCGGTTGCTTGGCAACCAGCACCTAGCTGTAAATGGCCTCTAGCCAGGTCTGTTGCTGTGGAGTTACCAAGTCTCTCTCCCTTCACACCTGTGCATGCTCTCACTCTCTATTAATGAGATTTCTCCCCTACCCCCACCTCCCCAGTAAGATTCTCTTCTCTGATCCACAATAATTAACCTCTCATGGAACAGAGGGGGCTCTCAGGGACCTATGTAGCCAAGGACCCCAGGGAGCAAAGCACTACCAATACCTTCATCATCTAACACCCTTCAGAGATGAGAGAAACTCCGTTTGTGAATGGTCCTGCTCAGCAATGCTCAGAACCTCCTCTTGTTCCCTCTCTCCTCCTTCCACGCTGACAATGGCTTTCTGAAATCCCAAGAGATCAAACTGGCTGGAGAAATTTAATTGAACACTTCAGACAGCGCCTGTCCTGTTCCAGCACTCCTGGAACCACAGGTGGAAAACCTGGGAAGGGACCCAGTCAGCCTTTGCGTATGGATTAGGAGCAGAGAAGAAAAGGAACCTAACATTTATTGTGTTCCTAATACATGCCAGGCACAATACTGTGTTATCACATGTAGCCCCCCATCGACAAACCTGCAAACCCTCATTTCCATCCCTTACGTCATTTTGTCACTGTCTTACTATTATGTTCCAAATGCTGTATTCTCCCAAAATTCATACATTGAAGTCCTAACCCCGAATGTGGCTATATTTGGAGATGGGGATTCTAAGTTAGAGATTAAGGTTAATTGAGGCCATAAGAGTGGGGTACTGATCTGATAGGATTAGTGTCCTTATAAGAAGAGACACCAGAGAGCCCACTCACTCTCCATATATAAGCACCAAGGAAGGGCCATGTGAGCACACAGCTAGAAGGCGGCCACCTGCAACCCTAGGGGAGACCTCTCCCCAGACATCAACCTAGTTGGCACCCTGATCTTGGACTTCCAGTTTCTCGAACTGTGAGAAAATAAATTACTGTTGTTTAAGCTACTGAGTCTGTGGTATTTTGTTACCACAGCCCAAGCAGACTTAATTTAGGCCCTTTGTAACTTACCCAAACCACTGGCTTCTTTGCCTTGCTTCCATCTATCCTCCAAATCGAAGCAAGGGATTTTTCTAAAATGCAAATCCGACCTTGATAAAACCCTTCTATAGCTCCCCACTGTCTGGCAATGGTCTCCAAATTTAAGCCTCTGTAAGTAAGGCCATGTGAGCACATAACCACAATATTTGTATATTTACTTAGATCATATGTACATATATATCTACTTCTGTACACAAAAGATGTTAAAATACATAAAAATGACATAACTAATATTTCAATGTTCACATTTTAATGCATTTATGAACAGTACAGACTTTTTTTGCTATAGGAAAGCACACATGCACAAAATCTCTTTGCCAATTTTTTTTTTTTTTAGCAAAAGCAATGTGATTGACTGTCAGATCTAATTAGATCATCATTGATTTTACCTCAAAACATGCCTGACAATGAACTTGTGCTGGGAGTCAGAGAAACATCAGTTCAGCCATTTTCCGTGCCCACTTGGGCTCACTATACTGAGTATAGTCTTCAGGCAGAGGTTTCTTTGCAGGACACTTTTAAAACCACATATCCATCGTGAAGGTTTATTTAGTTAAATAAGGGTGGTATAATCAATAAATCCACTGCAAAAGCTCACAACAGCTGAACATAAATGAAGGAGTGAGGGAACCACCCCTGCCAATCCCTTAGACGGGCAGAAGGTCTTCCCCTACTGGAAGACTTTTTGAATTCAGGATATGTGACCATGTGATGTGGAATGTCAATCCACATAATAAATATTAGTAAACATGCATTTTATGTCCATAGATAAAAATAAATTCTAATAGCTTCTTCAGCTCTCTCAACAATTATCAGGTAGGTAAACCCTGGCCCATGACAAGAAACTTCTGTTTGCTGTGCAAGGTCTCCCTGACCCTCAAGCTGCTGCCTGATAGCCTCTCCAGCAAATTTCTCTCTCAGCACCCCTCTCTGCTCTCCACAGCCTTGCTCCAGTTCCCCTGTATTAACTCACCATGCCCCCAATACCCTGTGCTCTCATCTCTCTGTGCACTGGCTGTGAAGAGGATGTTCGACCATACAAGGGGAAGCACTTGGCACATAATAGGTACTTAATAAATGCTTACTGATTCTCACCATGAGATGGGCAAACCAAATGGTAGTTAAACCAAAGTGGTCCTTCACTTTTAGCCTGCTTCAAAGTCACCTGGAAGGCTTGTTATAACACACACATTGTTGGGCCATAGCTCAGAGTTTCTTATTTAGTGGGTCTCAGGAGGGGCGTGAAAATTTGCATTTCTAGAATTGCATTTCTATCAAATTCCCAGGTAATGCTGGGACTAGAACCACACTTCTAGAACCAATGAACTAAGTAGTCTGTTTAGCTTCTTACATTTCTAATAACTCCTAATTCCTCAATACTTTTAATAGAGACTAAATGAACAAAATAAACTTTTATCTCTATATAAATTAATACTTAACTATCATAAATGGAAGTATGGGCTCTGTAAGACTTCACATGCACAGTGTAGAGAAAAGAGCATGTAACTTGGAATCAGAAGGTCTGAGTTGGAATTCCACTTTGCAACTGTGTGGTCGACCTAAGGCAAGTTAATTACTGAGTCTCAATTTTTTTCTTCTGTAAAATAGGAGTGAATTAAAATAATATCTGCCCCATGGGGTTAATTGTAAGATAATATATGGAGATAATTTATAAAAAGTACTGTATATATCCAATAAAATATATGCACAATGTATTAATGTACATTTAACAAGCTGAATGGAGAGATAATAAATAACACATGCTTTGAATACTTTAAATCACTAATTTTCAAAATTTCCAATCCTGGTACTAATTCCTTATTGAAAAGTATATGATCAGGGTGCCCGGGTGGCTCAGTCGTTAAGTGCCTGCCTTTGGCTCAGGTCGTGATCCTAGGGTCCTAGGATCGAGCCCCACATCGGGCGCCCTGCTCCGTGGGAAGCCTGCTTCTCCCTCTCCCATCCCCCTGCTTGTGTTCCTGCTCTCGTTATCTCTCTCTCTCTGTCAAATAAATAAATAAAATCTTTAAAAAAGAAAGAAAGAAAAGTATATGATCTACATTTTGCTATATCATCTTATATATATATGTATATATATATATATATGAGATCTACATATCTCTTATTATTAGTAGTAGTACCACTGTACTAATAAATTGGCAGTAAATACCAATAATAATAGCTGTGGTGGCCAGCTTCTATGATGGTCCCCAATGATCCTCACCTCCCAGGATTCATACCCTTGTTTACTTTCCTCCTACACTGAATCAGTGACCAACAGACTACTCTAAGGCTAAGTAATAAGAGACATTCCCACTTTCTCTCTGGTTTCTTGGCTTTCTCCACCTGGGGGATGCCATGAAGATACTTAAGCAACTCCAAGGAGAGAACCACATGGGAAAGAACTAAGGCCTCCTGCTAACAGCCAATACCTGATATACATGAGTAAGCAGCTTTGGAAGGGATCCTCCAGCCCTACTCAAGCCTTCAGATGACTGCAACCCGAGCCAATATCTGGCTGCAACCTCATAAGAGGCCACAAGATAGAAACCAAGCTACTCCCAAATGTTTGATCCACAGAAACTGTGTAATAATGAACTACTGTTGTTTTAAGCCATCAAGTTTTGAAGTGATTTGTTATGCAGTGATAGATTATGGACACAGGAGCTAACATTTACTGTGCATTTACTACATTCCAGGAACTATGCTAAGAACCAACAGCTCTATGATGTAGATGCTATTATAATCCCCAAAGATGAAAAGGTAGCCTAGACAGGTTAAGTAATTTAGTCAAGATTCCATGATTAATAAGTGGCAGAACTGGAAGTTGAATCCAAATTTCTAACTCCAAAGCCCAGATTCTTGGTCACTCATTTGTATGGGCAGGATAAAGCCTCTTGGGGTTAAGCAGCAGAAGCAACTGAGCCCCCAGAGGAGAGAAACTTCTATAAAATCAGCAAGGGGCAGTCGAGGGGCCAGACCTTCAATAGCACTGGTGCTTGATGTCATAAGACCCAGAAGTTCCAAACTGGCACCCACCTCCCAGCCCTTATACTAGCAGACTTGTCACCCCCTGAGATGCCCAGGACTCACCCAGATCTGCAGCTTCACTCGTTTTTCATGGCGGTAGACTGTCTTCACCTTGAAGTCAATGCCCACAGTGCTGACGAAAGCTGGGGTAAAGGTGTCGTCAGCATAGCGGAAGAGGAAGGAAGTTTTGCCAACGCTGCTGTTGCCGATGATGAGCAGTTTGAACATGTAGTCAAAATTCTGGTCGGAAGCATCTTTGACTCCAGCTTTACTATCAGTCACTGAAGCCATCTGTAGGAGACACCTGTGGTCACTCAGGAACACACCTCCAGGTCACCAATCTTTAATGGTCACTCCACCCTTCACACACATACTCTCCACCGAAGCATCACTAAAGAAACACACACACCACAGAATCACCCCAGTACTGCACCTGCTCCAAATGTTGTCTCAGGATTGGGGTGGAACCCGGTTCCTCCCACTCATTCCTTCTGCAAATATTTACTGAGCATGTTGCTCTGGGTCAAGCCCTGTGCTGGGTATAGGAACTACAAATATGAATCAGACATGGTGTATGACCTCTGAGTGGCCACAGATTAGAGTGAAAAAGCATGTAAACATGGGGTAACAAGTCTGTAGGTAAGTCATAAGACGGAGGGAAGCCTTGGCCCAGGAAGCCCACAAGAAACATCGGACATCTAACCCCCAGTTTGAAGGCATGATGGTCAAGGAGAGTCTCCCACAGGAGGCAGCTCCTGAGCCGAGTTTTGAAAAGAAAAAGCCAAAACAGTAAACACATGAACATTCCAGGAAAGGCTCAGCACAGGGCTATCATTCCCATTTCAAAAACATTCATGGCTCCCCATGGCTCTAAAGATCAAGCCCGAACTGTTTAACTTGACAAAGAACCAACCAACCAAAGAATAAACTCTCTAAACTTTATCCTCCCCTAAGCCTTCTCCCTACCAACCTGTGCCACTTTTATACCAAATTACACTTTAAATATGCCACATTATTTCTTGCTTTGTCTCTTTAGACATGTATTCTTTCTGTTCACAACACTCTTCTAATAAACTCCTCTTCATCCTTATAGACCCAAACACAGTCTCACCTTCCCCGTGCCTGGCAGAGGTACACATGCCCTCCTGCCTCTACGCCCCCCGGGCACACCGCTCACAGCACTAGTATCATTTCACAACTGTTTACTATTCCAGCTCCTCCTTCAGACCAAGCATCTGGGACTAATGTACTTCATTTCTCCATCTCTAGCCTCTAGCGCAAGTCCTAGTACATAATCAGCACTCAGTAAATGCGTGCTGGATTAATAAAAGTTACCTCATCCCTCTGGGACTCAATCTCATCATCTGGAAAATGGAAAGGACGATTTCTGCCCTGCTTTCCTTACAGGGCTGTTACAGGACTCAAATGAGATAACAATAAGTAAGACCTTAATAAACTGGTAAATCCCACACAGCTGTGAACATAAGTCATTATTGTTCCAAATCCCTTAAAGCCTCGATCCTTTATTTATTTGCTCACTCATCCATTCAGCAAGTATTTATTTATGTGCCAGGCCTTCCCTGAGATCCCAGCTCTCTCAAACCTGCCACCTTTCCCAGAACACTTTGGATCTGAACCCCATAATCCAGCACTCAGTCCCATAGTCCCATTGGAGTAGCAGGTGCCCTACTTCCCAGCCTGCAATCTCTCCTTATGCTCAGCACTGGGTTCTTGGACAGGTGTGTTAAGTGATCAGAAGAGGGTGGGAGGACAGCCCTCACATGAGATAATGTCCAGGGTGTCACTCTCTTTAGAAATTCCTGTTTTAGAAGGAAATAGTCAACAAAACCAAAAGACAACAGTCAGAATGGGAGCAGATATTTGCAAATGACATATCAGATAAAGAGCTAGTATCCAAAATCTATAAAGAACTTATCAAACTCAACACCCAAAGAACAAATAATCCAATCAAGAAATGGGCAGAAGATATGAACAGACATTTCTCCAAAGAAGACGTACAAATGGCCAACAGATACATGAAAAAATGCACAACATCACTCATCACAATGATACCACCTCACACCAGTCAGAATGGCTAAAATTAACAAGTCAGGGAATGATAGATGTTGGCGGGGATGCAGAGAAAGGGGAACCCTCCTACACTGTTGGTGGGAATGCAAGCTGGTGCAGTCACTCTGGAAACCAGTATGGAGGTTCCTCAAAGAGTTGAAATTAGAGCTATTCTATGACCCAGCAATTGCACTACTGGGTATTTACCCCAAAGATACAAATGTAGTGATCCGAAGGGACACCTGCACCACAATGTTTATAGCAGTAATGTCCACAATAGCCAAACTATGGAAAGAGCCCAGATGTCCATCGACATGAATGGATAAAGATGTGGTATATATACATAGTGGAATACTACTCAGCCATCAAAAAATGAAATCTTGCCATTTGCAACTACGAGGATGGAAATAGAGGGTGTTATACTAAGCAAAATAAGCCAGTCAGAGAAGATAATTATCATATGATCGCGCTGAGATGTGGAATTTAAGAAACAAAACAGAGGATCAAAGGGGAAGAGAGGAAAAAAATAAAACAAGATGAAATCAGAGAGGGAGACAAACCAGAGACTCTTAATAGGAAACAAACTGAGGGCTGCTGGAGGGGAGAGGGGGGGGGGATGGGGTAACTGAATGAAGGACATTAAGGAGGGCATGTGATGTAAGGAGCACTGGGTATTATATGCAACTGATTAATCACTGATCTCTACCTCTGAACCTGATAATACATTATAGGCTAATCAATTGAATTTAAATTTAAAAAATTTTTAATTAGGGCGCCTGGGTGGCTCAGTTGGTTAAGCGACTGCCTTCGGCTCAGGTCATGATCCTGGAGTCCCGGGATCGAGTCCCGCATTGGGCTCTCTGCTCGGCAGGGAGTCTGCTTCTCCCTCTGACCTTCCTCCCTCTCATGCTCTCTGTCTCTCATGCTCTCTCTCTCAAATAAATAAATAAAATCTTTAAAAAAAAATTTTTTTTTAATTAAAAAAAAAAAAGAAATTCCTGTTTTTGTTCCTCAAAGGAAAAGAAAGAGATTTTGACTGGTGGATTTAGCTCTATACGCCTCTCAGATGAGCTGTAAGGACAAGGAACTGACAAATGTAGAAAGTTTAAAGCTCTCTTGAAGAAAGGTCAAATATGTAGGATTATTAACAGCCCTTTAATGAGAGGAAAGACGTTAGGTTTTGAAGCCGACGGCCAAGAAAGAATTCTTGAGACGTCTTTGGTGCAAAAAAGTGATTTTATTAAAGCATGGGGACAGGACCAGTGGGCAGAAAGAGTTGCTGCACCGGGGTTATGAGGGGTGGCTGATTATATATTATGGGGTTGGGGAGGTAAGGAAAAGGGAGGTTTCAAAAGAACTTTCATATGCTAAAGAGGACCTACAAGAAAATGGAGGCCTTGCCATTGTCAAGTTAAGGTTGTTTTCCCCTCTAGCAAGGTATTAACATTGATAGTTGGGAGATTCCTGAAAGAATCTCACACTGTCCTACCCAGGAGTGGGAGGGTGGGGGGAGGTTGCAGGGTGTCAGCTTGTGCTTTGTCTTCAGCCAACCTTCTGCTCTCTCATCAAGAGAGGACTGGGGAGGGGTCGGGTTCAGTGGGACTTTTGCCCTTAGCAAGGTGTCGACATTGACTTAGAGGCAGTTGAGTCCCTTGAGGAATGGCACTCTGCCTGTTTCAAGGACTTATCAATGGGCTGTAGGTAGTAAATAATTTTTCTTCTGCCTTTGTTTCCCACATCATTTAATATGCCACCAGTAGCCTCCGGTGGCCTCTGTTCTTTCTCTTTTCTCCCAGCTCTCAAGCCTTTATCTGAGACCCTCAGTCCCATTCCTGTACCAATCTGCCCCATGACAACACTCACTAGTGGGTGTGGAAAATGCCCAGGACACTTGGACATGTGGAAGATGTACCATCTGTTTTTAAATTATATTTTATTAGTTGTTGATTTAAAAAGTAATACATACATTGAAAATAATTCAAACTTTTACTGTTTACAAGCGTTATCACCATCTGTAGCTGGCATTATTTTCTTAATTTTTTCCGTAAAAAATAAGTAATATGTAACCTAAAGGTTTATAGTGTAAAGTTAGTGCTTTCAACCCTGATTCCCAGCCTCTGTTCCTCTCCCCAGAGGCAAGTATGTTACCAATGTATGTATCCTTCAGGGTTAGTCTTTGTATATATAAACATAGAGGTCTGTTTATACTTTTTATCTATATCTATATGTCTATTATCTTCTATGTATATTTTAATAGCTGAGATCACACTTTCCATTAGTTTTGTATCCTGCTTCTTTTCACTTAACATTATACCATAAATATATATATATATTTTTTAAAGATTTTATTTATTTGACAGAGAGAGACACAGCGAGAGAGGGAACACAAGCAGGGGGAGTGGGAGAGGGAGAAGCAGGCTTCCCGCGGAGCCCCGTGGAGCTGGGAGCCCGATGCGGGGCTCGATCCCAGGACCCTGGGACCATGACCTGAGCCGAAGGCAGGCGCCCAACGACTGAGCCACCCAGGCGCCCCTATACCATAAATATTTTTTCTGAGATTTTTAAAACTCTTCACAAATATCATTTCAATTGACTACATTCTATTCCATCCTATGGATGTGTCATAGGACCAATTCTTTAATATTGTACCTTTATTTTTCTATTTTTAATTATTATAAATTAAATCAGAGTGGTGTTGGGGCGCCTGGGTGGCTCAGTCGGTTAAGCGGCTGCCTTCAGCTCAGGTCATGATCCCTGGGTCCTGGGATTGAGCCCCACATCTGGCTCCCTGCTCAGTGGAGAGCCTGCTTCTCCCTCTCTCTCTTCCTGCCTCTCTGCCTACTTGTGCTTTCTCTCTCTGTGTCAAATAAATAAATAAAATCTTTAAAAAAAAAAAATCAGAGTGGTCATGTCTTTACATAAATACTTGCTCAGTTTCCTATTTATCTCCTTAAGAAAGATCCCTAGAAATGGAACTGCTGGTTAAATAACCAGCAGTCATTTAAAATTAAATAACTTAGTTATTTAACCAAGTTAAATAACAGCAATTATAAATAAATAAAGTTTCAGTAACTTTACTGAAACAGATTGGCTCCTTACCTCATTTCACATCCTCTATCTCATTTAATCCTCTAAACCTGGGAGATAAAATTAGATGGGCAAATATTATTATTCCCATTTAATCAAGAAACTGAGGACCAGAAATTAGGAATTTGCTCAAGCCTCAAAGCCAACAGTTGAGACTAGACCTAGTCTCTTTCATTATAGGAAAGTTCAAAATCCCTGTTCTAGTCCTCAGCTGAATTTTTGGGCAAGTCATATCACCTCTCTAAGTCACAGCATTTTTACTTCAGAGAAAAATACCACCTACGTCACGGAGTTGGGGTACAAACAGAATGAGCAGTTGCCATATGTAATTAATTAATCTAGCATGGTTTCTTGGCCCATGAGAGGTATGCAATAAATATTATTTCACTGGCCCCTTTAATTCACTTCTGTAGTCAAATCTTGTTCAACTGCTTTCTCCCTAATCTGGACTACATTATTGGAGCTTGTTTTACAATTAGCTGTCTGCCTCCTCTTCTGGATCCATCTGAGTTTTATCCATCCTTACACTCTGACAACACTGGACCTGTAGCAAATCTTTAGGGCATGTTACTCCTTTCAATAAACATTTATTTAGCATTTGCCATGTGCCAGACTATTGATGTAAATGTCATATCGTTAGTCTTCATTTTTTTCTGATGCAGCTGTTTACACTCTTAGATTTGGGGAATAAGAACGGATTTGGGAGTGTGGTAGCTTCACCATAACAAAAAGCCTGGCTCCTGGTCCCAGCTTTCTCATAATTCAATGTATGAACTTGGGAAAGCCATTTAAACTCTGAACCTCAATGTTCTCATCTATGATGTGATAATATTACCTACCTCCGAAAGCTGCTGTGGATTTTAAGTTAAGAGAATGCATATGACTGTGTTTCATACACTGTGTTGAGAAAAATGCACGTGGCCTCATGGACAATCAGCGGGGAAAGTGCCTGCCCTTATGAGCTAGGTCTACCACAGGGAGTGAGGCAAGAGTAAAAACTAGTTTCAGTTCTTAATCTGATCCACTTCCCTTCATTTCACAGGTTAAAAAACAAAAAACAAAAAACAAAAAACTGAGGCTCCATAAAGAGAAGTGATTTGTCCAAGGTCATATAGCAAGTCAGCTGGAGTATCATGACTAGACCTTCTGTTATTTAATGACTCCCAGACTGGATTAGGCTTAGGGAAATTTAAAACTTCAACACTTTTAGGGTGAGTAAAGAATCATCTCCAGCACCCTGTGCAGCTCTTTCCTAAAACTTGCCATACTGTACTGTCAACATCTGTTTATGTGCACACAGCGTAGCTTTCCCAGTAGGTGGTGTGAGAATGGGGAGAGGTGGAACCGGAGGGCAGAGAGGTTCCGTTGAAAGGCACATTCAGATGGAAGCCTCTAAGGGAATCTTCAGGAAGGTGGCAGGGGCTACACAGACATTTGGAAGAGAGGCAAAAAGCATCCCAGCAGGCAGCCGCCTGAGGCAGATATGAGCAGACAGGTCACTGCACAGTGGTGAGTGCAGAACGCATTTGTAAGATAAGCATCGATCAGATCTTCCCTGTCTTTTCTGACCGTCACATAAATGATAGAGCTAGGTAGCTCACTGTCTCCATGACAAGCCATAAAGATGAAAGCCCAGGGACCATCTGGGAAGTCATCTCTGGTCCCAAACTGGGGGAAAGAAGAAAATGGCCCCTCGGAGGATTGGTATGAAAAACAAATAAGGCTTTCAGTCTGATAGGCAGAAGAAATAAGCACCTAAGGAGAAGCTAATTCCAGCTAGAAAGAGGGGAGAGAGTAGGAGAAGAGCCCTAAAATCTAGTAAGAGATCAACTCATTACATGTAGTAAATGAATGAACTTCTTTTTTTTTTTATGATTTTATTTATTTATTTGAGAGAGAGCGAGAGGGAGCACAAGCGGGGGGGGGGGGGGGGTTGGAGAGGGACAGAGGGAGAAGCAGGCTAAGCAGGGAGCACAACGCTGGACTCAATCCCAGGACCCCAGGATCATCACTTGGGCCAAAGGCAGACACTTAACCAACTGAACCACCCAGGCGCCCTGAACTTCTCTTGATAGAAATAGCACAAGATTGAGTCCTAGAGACCTAGATTGAACCCTGGCTCTCTCAGCAGTCGTGAAACCTCAGGCAGATCAGTTTTCTCATCTATAAAATGAGTTAACAAAAGACTTCCTGGCAAACTGTTGTAAGAATTAAAAACCAATATATGGGAAAGTGCCTTATAAACGCCTTAAAAAAATTTTTTTTTCCTATTTGCTTCCTGTTTTCTTCTACCAAGTCATCCTAGGTAGTAGAAATAGCTTGGGCTTCCAAATCAAACTAGATTCAGTTTCCAGGTCTGTCATTTATTAGCTGTGAGACCTTGGCCAAGAAATTTTACATGACTAAGACACAGTTTCCTCATTTGCAAAACAAGCATTGTTGGAAAAATTATAATCAATGTTGGTAAAGCATCTAGATAATATATATATAGCAGGTGCTCAGTAAATGTACTCCATCTTCTCATTGGGAACATTTATTTAGTGAGGATAGGAAGGGAGTTGGGCAAATGTGGACCTCACCCTATTATATGCAAACTGCTCCCTAAAGCCATACTCTATTTTTAATTCAACCTTTCTTTAGACATTCCCCAACCCAGCACAGCCAGCCTAGCCCAGCCCACCTCCTCACTATTTCCCCAGGTCTCTTAGAGCCACAGAAACTGTATCATAATAGCTACCATTTATTGCACACCTACTAAATGCCAGGAACTCTACTAAGTGCTTTCGATGCATTCTGTCTTGCACAGAGTGTAGGCACACCTGCATAATATTAGTGGCCTCTCTCTTTTGTACACTGTTTTATAGTTTATGAAGCTCTTTTCACCCATGTTACCATATTTGCTTCTTACAACAATGGGGTGGGGGGATGAGTGAATTGGAGGCAGGAGCACCAGCACAGGCCAATTGTTCACTGAATCAACATTCACTGAGCATCTATTGTGCACCACACCCTGCGCTGTACTCTGGGGGAGAGGGAGAGGAACCGTAAGGAGTTCTGAGCTTAGGGGGAAAATCTTTTAAAACATCCTCTATAGGTTATTGGTATCTCTCTTCACATCATATTCCTTAAGAAACTGGAGATTTACTTATTGGACTGGAGATCATTTTAGAGTTTTGCCTTTTCCCATAGTGTTTCCTCTGATAGGAATACAACTGTCCTCCACTGCTGGCTAAATCCTTCATGACCAGAAAGCTTTCCCTTACCCATCGTCTTTCTGGCAGAATGTCTTCTCTGGCTAATACAGTGCCAGGACTTCCCACTACCATAGCCAGGGCTTTTCATGGTATTCCATGGTCTTTCTCCATTTTTATGCACAGAACAGGTGGGCATCCACCTGTAAACACACACTCCTTTTACTGTCCCCAACCCCTTTCCATCTGAATTCCAGGAAGTTGGGATGGAGGGCCCTGTCTTTCTCCCACTCCCCTCCACATCTTTATTAGCTTCCAGAGGCTGCCACCCTGCCCTCCCTAAAATCCTTCATACGTTTAGACTAATGAACAGAGGCGGCCAGTGGATGACTATTTCCGTCCAAAATTCTCTTCTTGTCTGTGATCCCAGGTGGTGGTGTATCAGAGTTCAGTGCCTGCGCCCCCTCCTCAGCCTTCTGAGTAGCTAAGACACGTTTAGCACCTGGGTGCCCATGGACTCCATACGGGCCCCATTGTCTTTCCACCCTCACACAACCCATACCTGGCTTCCTCCTTAATCTAACCCAGCACACCCACTACCCTAATCGCTCCAAGCTCCCAGACAGTTCCTCCACCCCCAACCGCCGGACCCCTGCTCTATTCCAGTGCCTCTCCGCCCCCCACCCCTAACAGAACTCAGGCGCCCACTGCCCATATCCAAGGCCACTGCCCTCTCCCTCCACCAGCTCCCCGCCCCCTTCCTCTGCAGTCTGGGTAGACCCAGCCTTGCCTCCCACCTTCCCATTCTTGCAGGCTTCCCACCTCCGAGCCCCACCCCCCAGCCCCGACTCACGGTTATCCCCTGTGCCCGCGCCAATCTGGCCTCGGGCTCCGCATCCTTTTCGCTCCCAGCTCTCCATTCACATTCCCTCACCCTCTTCCCCTCTCCCCGACCAACACCCCCCTCTGCCCAGCGACCCTTTCCCTCATCACCTCACTGCTCCCCAGCTCACCACGACCCTGCGGACCCCGGGTACTGCCCTCCACGCCGCCCCCTTGCCCTCGCTGTCCTCAGTGCCCTCGCTCAGCGCCCGCTTCACGTCCCTCAGCTGCCTGGCACCCCCTTCCCGCACTGCCCCTCTCAGGCCCTCCTTACATCTCCCCGCCCCCAACGCCCAGTGTTTCCCCCCAGCGAGCCCCTACTGCGCTCCAGTGGCCACTTCTGCTTTCCCACCTCCCGCCGCCCCCTGCCCTCGGAGCACCCCTCGCCGCCCTCGCGGTCTGGTAGACCCCCTCAGCGCCCCTTCCCAGGCTATGCGCCTCCCTCCCGGCCATGGTGCCCCCTCCTCAGCGGCCTCTCCCAGCCCCTTATCCTCGGTGTCGCCTCCCGCTGCCCGCACTCCTCAGCGCCCGCTCGCTGTCGCCAGAGCCCCGAGCCGGGGTGGGTCCCAGATTCTCTCCAGGCGGGGTGCCCGGGCCGCGCCCCTTACCTGGGACTCCGGGTGCGTTACGAGCGGCTCGCTCCTGGCAAAGCTGCGGGACGGCGGACCTGGCGGCACGCGGCAGACGGCGCAGCCGGGTTCGCGGAGCACGGTGGTGCGAGTCGGTGCGGGTCGGGTCTGCGCCCACCGCGGCTACTTAGGGCTGAGGCTCTGGCTACAGCTCGGCTCCGCTACTGCCGCGTCCAGGCCCCACCCACGCCCCGCCCAGGGGCGGAGTCTGTGTTCGCTCCGCCCCGGGCTCCAGCGGCCGGCAGGTGTAGAAATTCGTTGTATCTTGGGCCCCCGCCCTCCCTCCACACTGAGTTCGCGGGTATCTGGGTGACTACCGTGATTTATCTTTATTGTCACATCTCATTCCACAGACTGAACTTACTATGGTGATCAGAGAGCTTTGATAATAATGTAGATGATGATGGGTACCCAGCTTTGCCATTTCCAAAACACTCTCCTGTCATATTGCTTCATGCTCACAAAAGCCCAGGAAGAAAGGCAGAACCTGGACCGCTGACTACAAGAGGAAACTAAGTCAGAAACCTGGGCATTGTCCTTTACTCTACGCACTCCTTCATACCCGACATCCCATGAGTCTGGTAATAACACCTCCTTAACATATCCTATCGCTGCCCTTCCTCTCCATCTCCACGGCTCTCACCCTGGTTCAGACCTCATCACTTCTTGCCTGGACTAATGTAACATCCTTCTAATAGATCTCCCCACCTACACTCTTCAATTCATCCTGTACACCAGCAGCCTGAGTGATTGTCCTAAATGTCACCACGCTACCATCAACCTTATTAAAACAAAACAAAATGAAAACTTTCAATGGCTCCCCATTACTAGTAGTAGCTTGGAGTGAGAATTGTTATTGCCAATCATTAGGAAGTCCCAATTCTGTCAGAGGAGGCAGGTACAGGAGACAATTTGACCTCCCATCCTGACATGGACTTCACTTTAAGTCTTCCTGAGGTCATAGGGGTAGTTGCCAGCTTTGATTTAGAATCATCACCCTTCCCCACACTCTTCCTCCATTTCAAATCTTAGAGGTCTGAGTCAGATACAAAAACCGTTTTCCCCCAAGTTCCATTATGATCCTATCTGCAATTTGTCTCCCCAAGCTGGGGAACTGCCCAACTGACAGTCCCTCTGGTTGTCTAACTTCTCTCTCAGACTCATCCTTATATATTTCTGAGCTTCTCCATCCCTCTCCCCTTCACTCACCTTCCGACTGCCCACCTCCCTGGCAGACCTTTCCACTGTGCCCTATAGAACCCTGTTCCTTTATCAATAAACTCTCCTATATCCTCTGCTTCTTCAGAGAGTTTTCAGGTTATTTCTTTTCTTGTTAAAACTTGACCCTCTTCCAGGACTCCTCTTGTAGCCCCTCTGCAAGAAGGCTTCTCACTTTCCCACCCCCCACACGCCATAAAACTAGGCGGTGCAGTCAGCATTGCCTCATTAGCCCCTGTCCTGCCATCCTGACTTCGGTAGCCATGTGATTTCCTGATCCCTCAGTCCTTGGTCTCCTCTTCATATCACTTTGGCCACTGGCTCCCATGGTCACACCCTGAACTTCTTACTAACCCCAAACTAGTGCCTTTGTGATCCCAAAATCAAATATCCTATACTACCTGTTCTCTCACTCCCTGTCTCCCACAAGGCCATTGGTTTACTCATGTCAAAATGGGTGTAACGATAATGACTATTCATTCTTCACAGGAATAACGAGATAACATATAAAACCATCCTTTTAAAGTTGTGAAACAATATGAGAACAGATGGTGTTGTGTTTATGTAGCCTCAGGTCTTCTGATTACTTTCTCTTTCTCCTTCTCCTGGAAGGCCATGTAGTAAAATAGAAAGAACACAAAATTGGGGCCAGCTAGATCTGGTTTTCAATCCTTGTTCCACCAGTTGCTTGCTGTGTGATCTTATGCAAGTTGCATAATTTTTTGAATACACACACACACACACACACACACCTCATCCTCATTTGTAGAAATAGCAATAATGAGAGCTACCTCCCAGGGTCATTATGAAGACCAAATAAGAAAATGAGATAGCTACTGAAAAGCACTTGATACAGTGTCAGGCACATAGTAAGCACTAAATAAACAGGAAACACTGGTTATTATAACAGAAAAACAAATGCTATTTTTAGCCACAACCGCCTTCTAAGAAGGATAGACCCTAATGTACAGAAGGCCCTTTTGTCCTACTCAGGGCCTTGAAGGGTGTGGATATATAAGGATGGGAAGAGAAGGAGGAACACTGTATTGCTCTGGATAGAAAAGGGAGGAGAATTTAGAATTCACTTGGCAAAGTAGGAGGGAAAGGCAATAAAGAGAACTTGAAGGGGGGAAGGAAGAAGATGAGTAGGAAAATCAGTGTAAGGGTAGGTGCTACATGGGTAAAAGGTCAGAAGAAACCCTCCCATAGCAGGTGGACAAAAGAGTGTTTAAGCTCTAGGATGCATAAAATGGGATACGTTGTCACATGTACAATGTGACCACTTTCTGTGACTCTTGAGACTTCAGTAAAGGCCCTTAAACTCAGGAATGCTTTCTGAGAGGAGTATTGAGGATGAGTGAGTAGGGAAATTGTGTAATGGGCTTTGTTTTTCTGAGTTGAAAATGGAGGCTAGGGGCAGAGACTATGAGAGCACAGCCCTCACAGAATTTACAAAAATTTCCAGGAAGGCTTAGAACTTATAAGGATTGTAAAATGTGAAAATGGAAGTTCAAGCCCATTGCATTTAGATCTTAAGGGGGCAGAGAGGCCACTTCTGACACTTGAGCTGTATCAGTTATATCCCCCAATAGCTATCTCCCTATTAACTAGCAGGTTACCACCAGAGAGAAGAACAAAACAAATCAAATTGTATTTAACTGTCTTCACTTTCAGATCTAAATGCCCAAATAAAAACAGGAAGAAAGACTTATTCTACCCCAAAAGTCCACCTTTTGCCTTGGATCATATTGATTAATAACTATTATCATTAAGGGGTGCCAGGTGGCTCAGTCAGTTAAGTTCTGACTTTGGCTCAGGTCATGGTCTCAGGGTCCTGGGTCTGCTTGTCCCCTTGCCCCTCCCCCCTCCCCCGCTCATGCACGCTCTCTCAAATAAACAAATAAAAGCTTTAAAAAATATAACTATAACCATTAAGGCCTTAACATATGATGGGTTCATTCATATCTTTATCTCGTTTAATCCTCAATACAATCACGCAATGTATGAATTGTCATCCCCTTTTTATAAATGAGGAAACAGAATTCAGAAAATTCGAGTGACTTGCCAAGGGTATATATCTGGTAAATGGCAGAACCAGATACCAAGTCTGTCTGATTCCAAATCTAGGACTCTTTCTATTCGACCCCAGAATTATGGTTGCTCAGTGAACACCACTGTGGTGAAGAGTCCTACAAAAAAAATTTCCTTAAATCTTTTCTAATTGCCAGAGTAATCAGCTTTCTCCAGCTCCTGGTTTTTATATGAAATATAAAATTGATGCTTTTTACTGAATGAGAATCAGTCACTTAGAAAAGGTAGTATCATAAGGGTGGATATCATCTGGAATGTTCAGATCTTTACAAGGTTCGAATCCACACCCCAGTGTGAGTCTCTCATGACCGGCGTAGGAACTTAGGTGTGTTGACAGGTTAAGTGTTTTCATCTGACCCCTTCAGAGGTTGTCTCATACAATGAGGGAGCTTACGCAGGTGCCAGAAGGTCACCAGAACCTGTGAAGCAGCTCTAGAAACACAGGGTTCAATGAGAGGATTGGTGGAAGACAGGACTGAGAAGAGGCAGGGGCCAGATGATCTTAAGGCCTCATAAATCGTGTTAAAGATTTGGGAATTTACCTTGCAAGCAAAAGGCTTTAAGCAGTGGAGCAACATGGTTACATCTGCCTATAGCGAAGAATGCTCTGATCATGGTGGGTATGACAAATTGAATGGGAAAGGTAGGGAGCAGGGAGACAGCACTCAATAAATGGGGAGCACCATTAGAGATTGCTGTGATAATCCAGGTGAGAGATGAAGAGGAACAGAACTCATGTCCTAGCACTAGGGGAAAGTGAAAAGTAGGGAGATTTTTTTTTTTTAAAGATTTTATTTATTTATTTGAGAGAGAGAATGAGATAGAGAGAGCATGAGAGGGGGGAGGGGCAGAGGGAGAAGCAGACTCCCCGCTGAGCAGGGAGCCCGATGCGGGACTCGATCCCAGGATTCCGGGATCATGACCTGAGCCGAAGGCAGTCGCTTAACCAACTGAGCCACCCAGGCGCCCAGAAAAGTAGGGAGATTTTATATGTGTTTAGGAAGGATTAAATGTGAGATATGAGGGAGAGGGAACTGGCATAAACAACCAGGTAGACAAGGAAGCTATTTACTGACAACAGGAGCACAGAGGTTGTTTTAGTTGTGTAACAAACCACTCTCCAAAATTCATGGCTTAAAACAGCAATAATGTATTGTTTCTCATAATTCTGTGGATGGCTGAATGGATTAGTCTGCTGGTTTTATGTGACATCAGCTGGAAGGTCACCTGGACCGGGAGGTCTAAGATGGCCTCACTCATGGGTCTGGCAGTTGGTTCTGGCTGAGGGCTGGCTGCCATGGCTCTTCTCCAATTCTAATCCACCAGTAGCCTAGACCAGTTTCCCTGATGGTCTCGGGGCACCCTTCTAAGAGGGTAAATGCAGAAGATGCAATCTCTTAAGGCCTAGCCTCAGAAATTGCATAACATCCCATGTACTTTATTCTATTGGCCAAATCAAGTCACAAGCACAGCCCAGATTCCAAGGAGTGGAGAAATAAATGTCACCTCTGATTGGGAAGAACAGCAAAGTCACATCACAAAGGGGCATGGAGGGGATACGGGGAAGAAAGAAATCTATTGCCTTTCACCAATCTACCACAGGAGTGGGAACAGATTTAGATAATGAGTATTGCAAATGCCACTTCATGCACTAATCATTCCTTCCTTCTCTGTGCTTCAGTTTCTTCATTTGTAAAATGAATGTGCATGGCCATTCTCCCCACTAGCGTAAGTTTATAATTGAAATTGGTTAAAATGTACATTGAGGACACTACCCCATCATCAGGCATCAGGGCATACCACGGTCAGCAGGAGTGCAATCTGAGACACACAGGGAAACGTTCAAGAGGTGAATAGTCAGAACCCAGGCACCACCCACCACCCCCTCCCTCTTTCTTCACCCACCCTACCAGTCCTTCACAGAAGCTGATCCATTCTACCTCCGAGAGCTCTCCATTCCTTTCTCTCCTTTCCAGGGCCACAGCCTCCTCACTCTCCTACTGCTAACCATAGCCTCCAATTTCCCCTGTAATCCAAGCTTCACATTGTAGCAGCAGAGGGCTCTCACGAAACCCAGTTTAAAATCCCCTACTACGGGAGTGCCTGGCTGCAGGTGACTCTTGATCTTGGGGTTATGAGTTCAAGCCCCTTGTCGGATGTAAATGTTACTTAAATAAATAAAATAAAATATTTAAATCCACAAATAGACAGAACCCTGCTCATTAGGAGGTTACGAATTCTAGGAGGGGAGACAAACAAATAAGCAAACAAAATACATAAGATAATTTCAGTTAGTGATGAGCACATTTGAGGAAATATTCCAACAAGAGGAATAAAAGTAACTAGGAGAGGGGATTATTTTAGAATGATTAAATAGAGAAAGCCTCTCTGAGGGAAGTGACATTTGAGTTGAGACCCGTAGGAGGAGGAGTCAGCTCATTTCAGAGATGAGGAACTTAAGGGCCAGAGAGGACAGGTGATTCTCCCAGGGTGAGACTATGGCTAACTGACCAAACTGAAAACCTCCCCTCTTGCAGGATGTGCATGGGCACAGCGATGGTCTGTGGTCAGGGTCTTTGTGTCCACAAGCCCATTCTGGGCACAAAGTCCCCCTTTGTCTCATCAGTTATCATTCACCACTGACCAGTTCTTTTTTTGGACCATCTCTGTTAAATAAGGGAACTGAATTAAAGTGAACCCCCAAGGCTTTCTAAGGTAAACCTGTGTGGGATAATCAAAAGCACATAAGCTTTGCAATCAGAGAGGACTAGGTTCAAATCCAACTTCCACCGATTGTAGTTATGTGATTAAATTTCTCTTGATCACACAGGTTGCTCATCTGTAAAAAGGGGATGAGAATTATTTTACTGGCTCTTTGGGAGAGTTAAATTAAAAGTGATAATGTATGGAAAATAGGTAGTGTATTAATAGGATATTACAAAATACCAGCTACTTTAAGGGATCTGATAGCTCTTATAACTAAGTCCATCATGCTTGCTGCTGGTTTCCCCCTTCAAATACATGTCCAGGGACCTGAAGAACAGTTACCACTTACTTAGAATCTTTAAAATAAGTCAGGTTGCTTTTCTAGTTTTGGAAAAATGTCTCCTCTATTTGTCTTTCTCCCACAGCTTGCTAAGGTAGCCGAATGACCCTTTGCAAAGGTTCAGTCTCATACTCCCTCTTGTGCTCTACACGGGAACTGCATTCTCTCAGGGCTGACCAAAAACTATGGTGCTGAAATCAACCTGACTATAGGGGAGAAAAAAAGGGAACTAACATTTTTTTTAAAGTAAAAAAAAAAAATTACGTTGGGCGTACCCAATGTAGGGCTTGAACTCATGACCTGGAGATCCAGAGTCACATGCTTTACTAACTGAGCCAGCCAGGCACCCTCAAAGGGAACTAACATTTTTTTTTTTTTTAAGATTTTATTTATTTATTTGAGAGAGAGAATGAGATAGAGAGAGCATGAGAGGGGGGAGGGTCAGAGGGAGAAGCAGACTCCCTGCCGAGCAGGGAGCCCGATGCGGGACTCGATCCCGGGACTCCAGGATCATGACCTGAGCCGAAGGCAGTCGCTCAACCAACTGAGCCACCCAGGCACCCGGGAACTAACATTTGATAAGCATCTACGTTATTCTTGGAACCTCTGAAGTACCTTCTCATGTCTCTCATCAGCCATTCAACAGAAAAGGAAACTGAAACTCAGCAAGATTAAATGACTTTTCCAAGTATCCATGGATAAGAGACAAAGCAGACCTAAATAAAGGAAAGAACTGGAAAAATCAGTGGTGTTTGTTGCACTATAGAATAAAACTCGACCTCTTTAGCAAACTTGATCAGATCTTTTTTCTATCTTTATCTCTCATCACTAATGCTTTTGGTCCCTGCTCTCTGGACACACAGAATGACTTTAAACCTCAGTGTTTTTGCACAGGCCCTTTCTACCTTGCATGTCTTCGATACCCCTCCTTTATCTAGAAAACTCCTTACTCATCCTGCCATCCATCCCACCCTTCTTACTTGGAGATAATTTAATCACCCTCTCCTTTGTACTATTTCTGGACCTTAGGCTTGCTGTTGATACTGAGAGCTGAAGTAAAATGTTCAGCCCTAGGAAATTAACACTGCTCATGCTTTCGTTCAACAACTATTTATTTATGGTATACAGGTACGGTAGCAGTCGAGCACTAGAAAAACAATAATGAGCAAAACAGAGTCTATTCTCACAGAGCTTATGTTTTAATGAGGAAATCAGATATTAAATAATCACATCAATAATCAACATTGTGATAATTGTTTTGAAGGAAAAGCAGTGAGGATACAAAAGAAAAGGCCATTTTGGTGGCATGATCAGGAAAGGTTTTTCAAATTAACATTTAGGTGGGATTTCTGAAGAATGAGGTAGGCGAAAATATGGGGAAGGACACTCCAGTGAGGGAAGAGCATGTGTAAAGCACGAGGAACTCTGAAAAATGGAAAGAACACATTGTGGCTGGAATACTCACGATAGACTGAGAGAATTACATGCATTGAAGATGGAGAGAGACGTGTGGGCCAAATTATAGCATCCACTTAAACAATATTATTGATTTTGGATTTCATTCTGAGAATAATGGAAGAGAGACAATAAAGAGTTTCAAGCAGGGAAATGATATAACCAGAATTTTAATATAAAGAGAGTAGTCTCTGTGGAGAACAGCTAGAGAGAGGGTCAAGGATGGAGGCAAGGACACCACCTAAACAGCTATTCATTTATTTAGCTGTTTCATTAATATTTATTTAATTTATTTATTTATTTAAGCTTTTATTTATTTGACAGAGAGAGACACAGCGAGAGAGGGAACACAAGCAGGGGGAGTGGGAGAGGGAGAAGCAGGCTTCCTGCCAAGCAGGGAGCCCGATGTGGGGCTCGATCCCAGGACCCCGGGATCATGACCTGAGCCGTAGGCAGACACTTAACTACTGAGCCACCTAGGTGCCCCTATTTTTATTTTTTTAAGATTTTATTTATTTATTCATGAGAGACACAGAGAGAAAGAGAAAGAGGGAGAGAGGCAGAAGGAGAAGCAGACTCCCCACTGAGCAGGGAGCCCGATGTGGGCCTCAATCCCAGGACCCTGGGATTATGACCTGAGGTGAAGGCAGATGCTTAACCCACTGAGCCACCCAGGCGCCTTGTTTCATTAATATTTATTAAATGCCTACTATGTGCCAGATTCTATCCTAGGCTTTGAGGATATAGCAGCAAATGAGACAGATAAAAGCCCTTCCCTGATGGATCTTATACTGCAAAAATCTAGGCAGCAAATGCTGCTGGTGGTGGTGACAGAGACGAAGAATGTGTTAGTTGGCTTGGCCCGTCATAACCAAGTACCACAGACCCGGTGACTTAAATAACACAAATTAACTTCCTCTGGATAAGGTCAAAGTGTAATAGAAGATGTTGATCGGTTAGGTTGGAAGGACAGATAGATGGTTGTGGTCAAAGAATAGAATTTCCGAGTTCAAGATTTCAAAGGTAGAACGGTTTTGAGTGACAACAAGATGAGGCCACTGGAGGGGGTGGCTGAGATAGAGTGGAGGTCATTGGCGATGAGAAAGCCAAATAAATGAGCGGCTAAGATGTTAGATGATGTTTTTCATTGCTTTTCACGGCAAGTAATTGGAAGCTGAGCTTCAGCTGTATTAAATATAGGGGAATGTTACCTCACATATCTCAAAGTCCAAAACCAAAGTGGAATTCAACCTTGACTTAATCCACTGGCTCCAGCCATGTTTCACTGCAGTTTTCTCAGTGTGTCCCCTCCCTCACTGTGTCAGCTTCACACTCAGTCTGCTAACAAGTACAAGTCCCTTTCCTGGGAGACCTCTCAGAAGTTCTAAAATATTCCTTTGAATTATGAATCATTCCAAGAGATACCATGCCATCCAAACTTAGTGAGCCATGGACTCTTTCTCTGGGGGGACTTACTGTTCCATGAAATACACTTTTGAAGATGCTGCTATAACCTTTTAAACAATGGTTTTTGGCAACCAAATCAGTCACGGTTAGTGGTTAACCACAGAAACTTACTCTGGCTTATTTATGGAAGAAAAGAACTTATTATATAATATTGAATAGATCATAAAATATCCAGGGAGGCTGGAGAACCAGGTTTGGGGGTATGTGTTGCAGACATGCTAGGGAAGACACCACGGCTGTCGCCACTAACCCTAAGCTCGTACAGCCAACACTACCAGCTTCCAACCCTGCACCCCACCACGGGCACTACGACCCCATTCTCCCAAGAACTCAGTCAAATTTCTGCTACAGAAAGCTGCAGAAGGTGTGTCTGATTGGCTGAGCCTAGGCCATGCACCAACAGTCTAGCTGCAGAGGCTAGGAAAGCAATTATCTGGTATTTCCAAATTCTAAAATGGAAAGGGGGTTTTGCCTCCCTTCAAAATTTATAAGGTGAAGGATTTCTTAAATCTAAGAATGGGATTTTAATGCAGTGGCCAAAAAGAATCTTAAAATGTCCATATAATCCACTAATTTGTTTGCCCTACATGAACTCTATCCTTCCCCACCCCTGCCCCATATTTACACTTCAGAAAAATCCCAGTTAATATAATGCAACTCGGGCGCCTGGGTGGCTCAGTCGGTTAAGCGACTGCCTTCGGCTCAGGTCGTGATCCTGGAGTCCCGGGATCGAGTCCCGCATCGGGCTCCCTGCTCGGCGGGGAGTCTGCTTCTCCCTCTGACCTTCCCCCCCTCATGTGCTCGCTCTCTCTCATTCTCTCTGTCTCAAATAAATAAATAAAATCTTTAAAAAAAAAAATATAATGCAACTCAAAGTGCAATTACCCACTCACTTAAGATGGTGCAACCCAAAGTCTCTTCATTTACTACATCCAGTTACAAATCTAAAACCTCTAAGTGATGACCTTGGAGTCACATCTGTAAATGTGATATCTTAATTAGAAAGTTTACCACTATAATCAGCAAGGTTCTGTTGTGGTTAATAGGAGCCATTCTAACTATTTTAGTCAGAAAAGCCTTTAATACAGAGAATTAGGTACTAAAAAATCAGAGGGAGGGCTATAGGAAAAGATACTGGGCTGGGCCTCAAGGAATGACTCCTATAATATCATAGACTGTCCTGAAAAAGGACATGAAAGTTTTACATCAATAGGGAAGGTGGAAAATCAGGAATCTACCTTCCTAGTCTCTGGTCCCAGGATCATAGCACCTTAGCTAAAATCTGGGGATAAGGAGGCCACTGTCCTCCTGAAATACACGACCATAGCTACAAGCTGGGACCAGGAAGCTGCTGCCGGAACTGTCAGCTCCAGAGCCATGTCTCACCAGCAAGGTCGTGGTCGTACCAGCAAAATGAAGGCCTCGTACTCTGCCAACTCTTCCCCCTCTTCCCAGTTCAGGTCCCTCATGCAAGCATCACCGTAAAGTGAGTTCACTGCTCAAAGGCAATACTGAGCAAGGTAGCATGATGGTAAATAAAGCAGTCTGTAAATCCACCAAGAGTGATGCTATAGTAGAAAGAAGCTTGGTGGGAGAGAAAGACTCTCTTCCAATAAAGTCAAATCACTGCTTCGTCCATGATAGGAGGCAACCAGTGTAATCGAATGGATTTTGATTCAATGCCTGTCTGGAGCCTCTGGATTGTGGCACCAAGTCCAGGGGCTCAGTGTTGGTTGCTGCTGCTGGCGAGGTGGGCACTCAACAGTGTCAGTCTTGGAGAAGCTGTGTCATGGTGAGCTGTAGCCCTGATGCCGTCCTGCTCCTCGGGGCCTTGAGCGGCCCAGGAGGGCAGTCACATTTTCCTGCCCACAGAAGGGAGTGGAAGTGGTATTGAGGAGCTGATGGAGCCAGAAGGATCTTGCCGACAAGATAAAGGAACAGAGCGAGTAGACGGCCCACTGGAGGCTGATAAGAAAATAGACATCTCCGCAGATGCTTTCATGGAAGGATGTGCCAGGACCAGGTAGGATACCCTACATCTCAGAAGATGTCAGCAGGGGCAGTGTCTCCTATCTGATGTCATGACACTGCATAATTCTCTGAGATTTAGATGCCACTCAAGGGAGAAGAAAATAAAAATGTAAGGGGTGCCTGGGTGGCTGCATTGGCTCAGCATCCGACTCTTGATTTTGGCTCAGGTCATGATCTCAGGGTTGTGGGATAGAGCCCTGTGTGGGGCTCTGCACTCAGCAGGGAATCTGCTCAAGATTCTCTCTCTCCCTCTGTATCTCCCCGCTAAAATAAATAAATAAATCTTAAAAAAAAATTTAAAAGCTGGCAATTTAAACCTCAAATACCTTAAAAATCTCGGATCTGACTATAAAAAAGTTCTCTGTTTTCATGAAGAAGGGGGGTTTCAGAACGAACTTTTGGAATATACAAATATGTTCCCTTTTTTTTGCAAATGTATTAGTTATCCTGAAAATGTAGACCCACTATATAGCATAGGCATTGATGCATTCCTTGAGTTGGTTGACTAGAACTGCCTCAGGGGGCGCCTGTGTGGCTCAGGTGGTTAAGCGTCTGCCTTCAGCTTAGGTCATGATCCCAGAGTCCTGGGATCGAGCCCCACATCAGGCTCCTGGGTTGGTGGGAGCCTGCTTCTCCCTCTCCCTCTGCCTCTTCCCCTGCTCATGCTCTCTCTCTCTCTGTATCTCTGTGTCTCAAATGAATAAATAAAATTAAAAAAAAAATAGAAACTGCATCGGATGATATAGTGGTTAAAAACACGGATTCACCAAACTGCCCACATTCAAATCCCAGCTCTGATACCTACTAACTTGGGTAAGTTAGTTACCCACTGTGTGCCTCAGTTTCTGTATCTATAAAGCATAGATGATAATGATGGTAATAGAACTAAATCCACCAGGTTATTAGGATCAAATGAATAAATATCACCGGAAGGTTTAGAACAGTTCCTGGCACATAGTGCTATATAAATATTTGCATTATCAGATGAGGAATGTTTGAAATCAGTAGTCTTGAAACAAATTTAGGTTGAATGATCCTTGAAAGAATTTTGGAAAACTATGTACTTTTAAGTTAGACATCTCCGCAGATGCTTTTCATGGAAGGATGAAATATGCTTTCATGGAAGGATGAAATATTTAAATATCTTGATATTTAAAAGTTTCATTATTTAAATAACTGCCAAAGGGGTGCCTGGGTAGCTCAGTCGTTAATCGTCTGTCTTCAGCTCAGGTCAGGATCCCAGGGTCCTGGGATCGAGCCCCACATCGGACTCTCTGCTCCGCGGGAACCCTGCTTCTCCCTCTCCCACTCCCCCTGCTTGTGTTCCCTCTCTGCTGTGTCTCTGTCAAATTATTAAATAAAATCTTTAAAAATAAAATAAATAAATAAATAACTGCCAAGGACATAATTTCTGGCATACTGTAAATATTAACATTTAAAAATAAAATTTGTCACTTTTCAGAATGTATCCACTAGAATCTAAGTACCACAGAAATTTTATACCCACCTTATCCACCTAAAACTAATACATGCATAAGCTCTTCTTAATAGTTATAAATTTGATATCATAGTTCCTCCTTAAACTTGTATTTTTCTCACTCTACTCACAGAATTTTAACCTAATGAAATGCTTTATATACTTTAAAGTATTTTATTGATCACCATGCCATACTTCTCTATAGTAAAAATATGTACTTAATTGGAATTAAAATGCTAAAATTTTCTTTGTAAGAAGCTATGTTAGATAACTTGCATAACTTATTTTACAATCTTTTGCCCTCTTTCTTTCCCTTTTAGCTGTCACTGTGGTGACCTGCTATATTAGGAGATTGAGGACACGTAGCTATAACTGCATTCCCTTATCTCTTTTTTTTTTCAAATTTTTATTTAAATTCTATTTAGTTAACATACAGTACAATATTGGTTTCAGGAATAGAATTCAGTGATTCATCACTTACATACAACACCCAGTGCTCATCACAACAAGTGCCCTCCTTAATACCCATCACCCATCTAGCCCATCCCCCACCTACCTCCCTCCATCAACCCTCAGTTTGTTCTCTTTCATTAAGAATCTCTATGGTTTGTTTCCCTCTCTTTTCTTCCCCCTGATATGTTCATCTGTTTTGCTTCTTAAATTCCCCATATGAGTGAAATCACATGGTATTTGTCTTTCTCTGACTTATTTCGCTTAGCATAATATACTCTAGCTCCATCCACATCATTGCAAATGGCAAGATTTCATCCTTTTTGATGGCTGAGTAATATTCCATGTATACATACCACATCTTCTTTATCCATTCATTAGTCGATGGACATTTGGGCTCTTTCCATAATTTGGCTATTGTTGATAAAGCTGCTATAAACATCGGGTGCATGTACCCTTTTGAATCTGTATTTTTGTATCCTTTGGGTAAATACCTAGTAGTGCAATTACTGGATTGTAGGGTAGTATAAAAAAAAAAGAGTGATGCATTTTCTTATCTCTTGCTTTCTGCCTCAAGGTTCTCTGCCATTTCTGTACGTATATTCCCTCAGGAAATTAACTTCTCTGAGGCAATCCTTGATCAATAAAGATAACCAGCTCAATAATAAACCCTATTTTGACTATCCCTCCTGGGCTTCACTCTCCTCAGTTTCCCACTTCTGTTCTCTAGAATCTCTTCCTGAAATCTATGATTTGTATAGAAGGCCTTATCTCAGGCCCAGCTTTTAGGGGAACCTAAGCTAAAAACATAAGAGTTAACAATTTTGGGGGGCACCTGGATGGCTCAGTCGTTACGTATCTGCCTTCAGCTCTGGTGGTGGTCCCAGGGTCCTGGTATTGAGCCCTGAATCGGGCTCCCGGCTCCGCCAGAAGCCTGCTTCTCCCTCCCCCACTCCCCCTGCTTGTGTTTCCTCTCTTGCTGTGTCTCTCTCTGTCAAATAAATAAAATCTTAAAAAAAAAAAAGAGTTAACAAATTTTTTTTTAATTTAAATTTTTTTCAAACATCTTTCCAGATTCAGTTATCACTATAAGAATCATTAGGATGTCAATCAAAACAATAAGCATTACAAATGCTGATAATTGTTAAATATAAAAGTATAACTATTGAAAGTGCATCTATTAGTGACACAACTTTCTTTTTTTTTTTTTTTTTTAAAGATTTTATTTATTTATTTGACAGAGAGAGACACAGCGAGAGAGGGAACACAAGCAGGGGGAGGGGGAGAGGGAGAAGCAGGCTTCCCGCCGAGCAGGGAGCCCGATTCGGGGCTCGATCCCAGGACCCTGAGATCATGACCTGAGCCGAAGGCAGACGCTTAACGACTGAGCCACCCAGGCGCCCCAGTGACACAACTTTCTAAAAATGTGGTTCATGTATCTGTGGGAAGAATGTTACTTATGGTTTAGCAGGATTCAGCATTAACTCTTTTATATCAAAAGTAAGTCTCAAAATGTTAAAAACCTCATTCTGAGGCGCCTGGGTGGCTCAGTCGTTAAGTTGCTCGGCAGGGAGTCTGCTTCTCCCTCTCCCTCTACCCCTCCCCCTGCTTGTGTTCCCTCTCTCTCTGTGTCTCTGTCAAATAAATAAATAAAATCTTAAAAAAAAAAAACCCTCACTCTCAGTTTCTAAGCACGTGCCAAATTTTTTATTAACTCATTAATGAGGACCAGCAAAATGACAAAACCAACTCAAAGGAGGGTATAAGAAATGTACATATATATTGTCAGTAACAAAGGAATACTGAAATAAGACTGCTAAATCAAATACATAACTGGTTAATGAGCTATCACATTTAAGGTTCTCTTCTCCCTGGGAAAGAAATCATTTTCATCTTATTCGTTTTCTTATAAGTTAACACCTAACTCCATTGAGTTGTAAAATGTCTGTACCCTATTTAATAGTAAATGGTAAATCAAATTAAGTTATATTCTCTTGGAAAATCAGATAACCCTTTATGCCAGCTTGTTACAACAATGCTCTACAAAAACATTGAGTTCCAAACAATTTTTCTTAACACTAGTTATTATTTTTAGAAATATAAATGCTGAGAAATGGGGGCACCTGGGTGGCTCAGTTGGTTAAGCGGCTGCCTTCGGCTCAGGTCATGATCCCAGGGTCCTGGGATTGGGTCCCCTGTCGGGCTCCCTGCTCAGTAGAGAGCCTGCTTCTCACTCTCCCTCTGCCTGCTGCTCTGCCTACTTGTGCTCTTGATCTGTCAGGTAAATAAATAAAATCTTAAAAAAAAAAGTGCTGAGAAATGTTCACATAAATAAATACATGGGAATGGAAAGAGTTTTGTTATTGCAATGGCATTAAAGTCTTTCAACTCATAACTGAGTGATGTACCCAAAAGTCACAGTGATCTAACATCAAAAATTTCAAATGATATATCAGTTGATAATTCAATTAGGTCATCTTTCAATCATGTTGTAAGCGAAGAAGTAGAAAACATCTACTTTGTGAAAGAATTTGTTGCCGATTCATTAGTCATTCACTTTCTCAATTTCTGGGAAGTATACCACAAAGACTTACGAAATACTTGTTAACTACATCCCAGACTTTTTCACTTGCCTTTGAGATATATTGTATAACCCAATTTCTCAGAAATGGCTAAGAAAATCTTTGCCAATCTGATATACTTTGAGGGGAGGTGGGTGGGGGATGGGTAAAATAAGTGATGGGGATTAAGGAAGGCGCTTGTGATGAGCACCAGGTGTTGTATGGAAGGGTTGAATCACTGTATTGCACACCTGAAACTAATATTACACTGCATGTTAACTGGAATTTAAATTAAAACTTTTAAAAAATATATATACTTTGATAAAAATCTATTTATTTTATGTGATTTAAGTATGTTTTAATCAAACACTTAGCTTTCATTCAATTTATGGGAAAAATCTTATGTATTACCTAATGGCCAAGTCAGTCTTCACGTTAAATCAATCAGCTGCATCAGACTTTCAGAGATTTCAGTTTGGAGAGTTGGAATAGGTGTTTTAAAATCAAATGTATTGGCATATAAATTACATACAGTAAAATGTATGTTTACAGTACAGTGAGTTTTGACAAATGTATACACGTATGTAACCAACACTTCCATCACCACAGAAAGTTCCCTCCTGTGACCCCCGCCCCCTGCTACTCCCCTCCCAGGTAACCACTATTTGATTTCTTAGACTACAGGTAAATTTTGCCTGTTCCAAAACTTCATACAAATGTACTCTTCTTTTTTATGGTCTATTTTTTCACACACGTTTTTAAGAATGCGTCCATGTTGTTGCATGTATCAGTAGTTTGTTCTTTTTTATTCTCAGAAGTATCCCTGTGTGTGAATATACCACAATTTATCCATTTATTTGTTGATAGACATTTAGGTTGTTTCCAGATTTTGGATATTATGAATAAAGTTGTTATGAACATTCTTGTACAAGTTTTTGTGGGTTTTCCTGGTTTTTAAGTTTTTTTTTTTAATTTATTTGACAGAGAGAGAGAGCACAAGCAGGAGGAAGGGCAGGCAGAGGGAGAAGCAGGCTTCCCGCCGAGCAGGGAGCCTGATGCAGGGCTCCATCCCAGGCCCCTGGGATCATGACCTGAGCCGAAGGCAGCCACTTAACTGACTGAGCCACCCAGGCGCCCCTACAAGTTTTTGTTTTCGTTTGTGGACCTCTGTTTCATATAATCCATATAGTCATAATCTTGGAATTGCTGGGTTACACAGTAAGTACATTTTTTTTTAAAGATTTATTTATTTGAGAGAGAGAGAATGAGAGAGAGCACATGAGAGGGGGGAGGGTCAGAGGGAGAAGCAGACTCCCTGCTGAGCAGGGAGCCGATGCGGGACTCGATCCAGGGACTCCAGGATCATGACCTGAGCCGGAAGGCAGTCGCTCAACCAACTGAGCCACCCAGGCACCCCACAGTAAGTACATTTTTATAAAGTTAAACTCCCAAACTGTTTACCACAGTGGTTGTACCATTTTACATTTCCACCAGCAGTATAGAAGAGTTGCTCTACTTCCTCTCCAACACTTGATATCATCAATTTTAGCAATTCCAGCAGGTAGGAAATGGTATCTCCTAGTTCTAATCTGCATTTCTCTGATGCCTAATAATATCACACATTTTCATATGCTTATTGGCTATTCACATATCTTCTTTTGTGAAGTATTTAAGTCTTTGCCCAGTGGCAACATTGTAATTCCATTTTTCAATTTAAAATAAACATGTTAACATGAATCTCTGTTGACAACTATCCTAGCTCCAAATTCTAAGATTAATTCTGAATCTAGTATATGTGCTGCCGAAGTGAGCACAGATTAATTCTGAATTCTAAAAGGTGAAGGCTTGTCCTGAGTTTGTCACCTAGATGACTCAAACTTTCTTCTATGCTTCCTTAGAATTCTCCCTTGGGAAAGACGCCTTTTTAAATAATAATTGGGGACTGGAAGAAGCAAATTTTCAACATTTCCACTATACAACTTGTCTGAATTCAAAACATCTCCAAATGGTGCAAATTGCCCATTTCTAATGTCAAATTTTGCTCCTAATAGAACTATGCTGGGGCGCCTGGGTGGCTCAGTTGGTTAAGTGACTGCCTTCGGCTCAGGTCATGATCCCAGGATCCTGGGATCGAGCCCCGCATCGGGCTCCCTGCTCAGCAGGAAGCCTGCTTCTCCCTCTCCCACTCCCCCTGCTTGTGTTCCCTCTCATGCTGTCTCATTCTCTCTCTCTGTCAATTAAATAAATAAATAAAATCTTTAAAAAAAAAAAAAGAACTATGCTTAAGACAGAACTATGGACAGGACAAAAAGCCTTTAATCATGGAAGCTTAGTACTATTTCAGTTTTCCTTTGGTACCCCAGAGGTTTTTACCTCTGGTAAATAGAGCAATGCACCATATTAAGATTCAAGGTGAGAGGTATGCTTTTTTTCCTGTGAAGTGGAGAAAGGTGAATAATGAAAAGGGAGGTGGGAATGATAACATTTCCTGGGAAAATTAAAAAAAAAAAATTTTATTTATGGGGCGCCTGGGTGGCTCAGTCGTTAAGCGTCTGCCTTCAGCTCAGGTCATGATCTTAAAAAAAAAAAAATTTATTTATTTATTTATTTGACAGAGAGAGACACAGTGAGAGAGGGAACACAAGTAGGGGGAGTGGAAGAGGGAGAAGCAGGCTTCCCGCGGAGCAGGGAGCCCGATGCGGGGCTCGATCCCAGGACCCTGGGATCATGACCTGAGCCGAAGGTAGACGCTTAACGACAGCCACCCAGGCACCCTGGGGAAAAATTTTTTTTAATCGTGATAAGATATAATCACTTTTAAGTGTATACTTCTATGGCATTAAGTACATTCACATTGTTATGCAACCATCACCACCATCCATCTCCAGAATTTTATCACCTTTCTCAACTGAAATTCTGTAAACACTAGCTCCCTACCCCCGCTTCCCTTAACCCCTGGCAACCACATTCTACTTTGACTATGAATTTGACTGGTACCTTCATATGAGTGTAGCCATATGATATTTATCCTTTCATGACTGGCTTGTTTTACTTAGCATAATGTCTTTAAGATTCATTGATGTTGTAGCATGCACCAGAATTTCCTTTTCTAAGACTGAATAACATTCCATTGTATGCATACATCCCATTTTGTTTATCCATTCATCCACGGATGGACACTTGGATTGCTTCCATCTTTTGGCTATCGTGAAAAATGCTATGAACATGGGTGTGCAAATATCTATTCAAGTCTCTGCATTCAATTCTTTTGGGTATATATCTGGAAGTGGAATTGGTGCATCATATGGTACTTCTGTTTAATTTTTTGAGGAATCCTGGGAAATCACTTTTAAGAAAATGATCTGAATATCAATTCACTAAAGTTTCCGTGTCTATGTATCTCTTATAAAGTCTGTACCCAGATTGAAAACTCCTGTTCTGAGTCACACCTTGGAACATAAGGGAGGGAATGCAATGTGTGGTGGGAAAAAAAGCATGAGTTTGAAGTCAGAGAGGCATGGTTAGAATTCAGTATTTAGTCTAGAAACTGTGGGCAAGCCAATTCCCTCTCCATAGTTTCCTATTCCATAAATGAGGCTAACAATACTTATCCCACAGAACTATAAAGAGAAGAGATGAAAGGAACCTACCGGAGAGGTCGACAATTCACTTGAAGCTACACTGTTGTGGGAGCTTGGGACACAGGGAGAAGCAAGGCCACCTGGTAACAGCCACAGATGTGCAGAGAATACAATATAATGTAGTGTGGGGCCAGGACTGATGTGCTTGGCAGAGTAGGTACATGAGAAAGGTCAGGAAAGGTCTCAGGAAGAGGGGGCAGTAGAAGCAAGCCAAGCAAAGACACAAAAGCATAAAAAAGCACGTTGCGAGGGGAACTTGAACAGTTAAATGTGGTGTCACCACAACACAAAATGCAAAGACATGAAAGGGAACAAGCAGGCAGCTTCTTAAAGGCCACGGGAAAGATCTTGACTTTATTCTGTGCCTTGGTTTCATTGTATACTTCAAATTCTTCTGTAAAATGAGGACTGTTGTATACCTTTCTCATACGGCTGTTAGGATTAAACACAAACGAAATAGGATAACGCACACACAACACTTAGAAGAGTGCCTGGCCCATACTGAGGCCCAAATATCTCCTCCTGTTAATACTACTGTCTTGAGGTGGCAAGAAAGGCTTTAAGCAGGGGAGTGACACTGTCACATTTGCATTTTGAAAAGATCAGCAGAGGCAAGCAAGGAGGATGGATTGTAGGAGGAGAGAGTGTTGGACTCAAGAGGCTGTCACAATAAGTAGTCTAGGAAATAGAAAAAGCCTGCCCTGCCCGAAAACAGTGACTATGAGGAGAGAGGGAATTCAGCTTTTTAATAGCAGAAGAGATGAGCTCTGATGCCCATTTGAATGTGGGAGGAGCAGGAGTGGGAAGAGTCCTAGATGAGGTCCTCATGGTTAGTTTTCTTCCTGCAGTGATCTCCATCCCTCCCTCCATTCTCCAATAACAAAAAGGCCATCACAACACATTTCCTTTCAAAGTTTTATTAAAGTTTAAAGGAACAATTAATATTTGTAAATTTTTTTGGTAACCTCAGTACAAAAATACAGTTGACGACTTGACAAAACTGGCTCCACCTAGGGCTTGAAGGTTTCTGTTTCTGTAATAGTAACAGGGAAAAGCATGCTTCCAGCTGGGGCTGAGTCCAAACACACAGCCACTCCTGCATACACATGCGTGCGAACAGGGAAGCCCAAGCAGAAGAGGATGGAAGTTGCCGGGATTCAGGAAGAAGCCCAAGATTATTCCCAGGAGAAAGGGAGAAGAAACAGGCTGGTCTCCTCGACGGGGGTAGAATTTCTGATTTACATTTAAGTTTGTTTTTTTAAATGATAAACTATTTCTGCAATTTTAATACTGTAGAAAAGATGCTACTGGTCTCCTTTCACCACCAAGGTGAATAAAGCGGGAGGAAACGGAAAAAGATTCAAATATTGAAGTGTGAGGAGTACACCTCCAAATGGCTCAAGTTTTGTGTCAAAAGCTGTCATTCTTTACATTCCATGACAAACAGACATCTAGGAGGGGGCAGGAGAAGGAAGTTTGCTGTGCTCCACTGGATCCACAAACGTGGAGACCAGCTCCTGTCAGCAGAAGTCTTCCACAGTGAGAGCGCTCCTCCCCATGTAGGCAGGAGCAAGGTTTCCTGGTTGGTTTAATTGTTCTGAGCGATTCCTCAATATTCCCTCCCCTGCTGCTTTCCTTCCAGAACACTAACTCTGATGAAAGAAGGGATATATTCATGTTACAACTCATCTTCAAGATGTTTCTCTCTGAAGGCATCCCCCGTCAGCCTCTCCTGAGCTTCCTTCATCCCCTGAACAACTGTGAAATAAAGGTTGGGGGGAGAAAGTATGAAGTAGGTTTTTAATATCTGACATTTGACAACTAACATAGATTTTTATTATAGGAGAAATATGATAGGAGCACAGGATCTGGACTCTAGATCTAGTTCTGGTTTTAGTCCTGGAAAGTTATTTACCTCTTTTCCAGGTATATATTTGTTTCCTCATCTATAAAATGAGGTAACGTTACTTACTTCACACAGGATTAGTATAAAAATAAATGAATGGATAATAAAAGAGCTTTATAAATGATGAAATACTACAAAGATACTACTAGTTACTATGGCTTATCCTCCAGGATTAGGGCTGAATCCCTGTCACAGACTACAGATGTTCACTTGTCTTTAAGGGAATAAAAAACAACCTCCTACCATCCCCATGATAGTCTTTTGATGAATGCTGCATTTATTTTTCATTTCCTGTGGAAGTTACAGGAGAGCATGTGTGTGTGCTCAGAGGGGGTATGGTCTTCAATGAAGGAGGCAGTCATTTCTAGCATCAACCATACCGAGAAGCAACCAAGTTCTCAGTCAAAAAAAAAGAGCTGAACTATCTCAGGACAGCTCTCTTGTCGACTCAGCGTCGAGGGCAGCTGTTTTGGGACAGGCTCTCTATAGAGTGACAGGCCAGGAGCTGGGTTGAGCCAGAGTCTGTAAATCTCAGAAAGCAAGCCTATAACCTTGTAAGAGCCAGGTAGTAGAGTTTGTTATTTCCCTTTTGCTGGGCCTAAGCCTTTAGTAAAGCCAGGCTTGATGTTCCAGTTTCATGTCAGCTGAGCCATGGGGGATCCAGGCAAGGGTCTTGTGTCCACATTTGGACTAATGTGTTAAAAGATGATGGCAATGGCAAGTTGGATGAAATTCTAAAGGGAAGGTGAATCTCTAGGGTCAAGAGTTGGGGACCTAAAATCTAGCTGCCCTTCCCATGTGGGAAATTTCCCTCTAACACCAGCCTCCGGTGATCTGCATTTGGGTAAGGAAGATGACATTCTCCTTACCTATGGGAAGGAGATAACCTCTCCAGATCTCTTTCCTCTCCCTATTCTGAGAAATAAGAGTTCCAAGGACTCAGAACATAAAGTGAGCAACAACCTGGCAGCATGGCAATGCAGGACACATGGCAACTTAGCAAACAACCCCCTCTTATAGATAACAGGAGGAACTTTGGAAGGAAAACAGGGACAGTACTTAGCATGAATTCCAACCCCTGCCTCTAGAATGACGGTGCTCAAGGATTAGAGAACAAGAAGGCCTGACATGATTTCAACCTTCCTTCACCTGTTGGTGCTGATGCTATTCTCTCTGCCTGGAACATGCTTTTTGCATTCTTCTGCTGGCTAGGTCTCATTCTTCAGGATTCAGTCCAGTCACTGTCTCTTCTAGCAAGCCTGCCGTACTCTCCATATTGGGCTACACTCCCCACCCTTGCTTCCATAGCTTGAAATGTCCTCGTATCTGTTCATAGAGACAAATTTTTATCCTTCTAGGTCCAGTTAAAGCTTACTATTGATGAAACCTTTTAGACTTGATCACCTAATGGCATTCCCTCTCCTCTGAATTCTTATAGGAAGAGCAGCATTAGCACAGTGGGAAAAAACTTAAGTTCTGGACTGAAATTCCGGCTCTGCCACTTAATTTTGAGACCACAGGCAAGAGACTACCTCCATGAGCTTCAGTTCTTCAATTTCCCGTGGTTCATTTAGCTCCAAACAGCATTGTAAGCAGCTAGGGAAGGGGCTCGGTCTCATCTTTCTCCTGTATTTTACACAGGTTCTAGCCAAAAGCTAGTCATGCTGGAGATGCTCAGCTAACACACAGCATCGAGTCTCCTCTCATAGACCTTGAATGTGGTTCATTCTAGTTAAATCTAGCAGCAGTTCTCCCACTCTCTCAACATAACCATACCTTGTTCGGCACTGATGTAGAAATACTTGTAGCTGGGGTTTCCATTCTCATTGATGATTTCAGGATGCACCTTGCCACTGGGATCTATTGTAGACGAAATGGCACAAGGATTGCAATAATGATAACAGAGAGGTATTGCAAATTCTCTATAGTACATTAGGCCCTCTAGAAAATGAGACCTGCCCATCTTTGCAGCCCATTATCTCACCACTCTACCACTTGTGTTTTATGCTGTAATCACAGTGAATTCCTTGCAGCTCCCTGAACTCAAGTCCCCCATGCCTTGGCATATGCTGTTCTCACTTCCTGGCATGTTCCCTTTCTTCTTGATGATGGTGGGATCCTACATTTCTATTTGTCTCCCCCACAGAATCCAGCGGAATGCTGAGCAAAGATTAGATTGTCATTAAACTTAACATCTTTTATAAATTGTTTGTGGAAAGACATCTGTCTGGTTATAGTATTCTGCTGCCTCAGTTGCACTATGAGGTCAAGGGTAGGAATTGTGGCTTATCTCTGTCCCTGCAGTGCCTAGCACAGTGCTTGACATATGACTGACACACAAACGAATAATGGATGATCAGTATTCTGTCACTGCTCACAAAAACAGTTAGTTAATGGAAAAAATTTTCCTTCAGACTTGAAGTTCTGGCATTCGGAACTCCCCCACACTTTCTTGAAACTGGCTTTTGTTCATTTTTGTTTTTAACCACCCTCGTATAGCTTCACTAGAGTCAGTGTCTCGACTCCCTTATCTCTTTATCACATCACAGATCCCCAGATTAAGATTTCACCTTACCCAGGAAAAGGATTCGCGGAATATAACCCCCATCAGGACTGAAATCTTCATCCTTGGGCTCCTCTTCATCCTATTAAGTATAAACGTTAAGTCAGATCATGTCCTTTCTCTCTTCAAAACCTTTCAGTGGCGGGGTGCCTGGGTGGCGCTGTCTTGGTTTCAGCTCAGGTTGTGATCTAGGGGTTGTAAGGCTGAGCCCCAAGTCAGGCCCCATGCTCAGTGCAGAGTCTGCTTAAGACTCTCTCTCCCGGGCGCCTGGGTGGCTCAGATGGTTAAGCGTCTGCCTTCGGCTCAGGTCATGATCCCAGGGTCCTGGGATTGAGTCCTGCATCGGGCTCTCTGCTCCTTGGGAGCCTGCTTCTCCCTCTGCCTCTCTCTCTCTCTGTCTCTCTGTCTCTCATGAATAAATAAATAAAATCTTAAAAAAAAAAAAAAAAAGACTCTCTCTCCCTCTGCCCCTTCACCCCACTCTGTCTCTGTCTCTCTCTCAAATAAATAAATAAATCTTAAAAACAAAAACAAAAAACCTTTCAGGGGCTTCCCCTCTCACTCAGGGTAAAACCTCAAGTCCCAAGTGGCCTAAGAGGCCCTACATAATCTGCCACCTGGGCACTTTTCTGACTCTATGTCCTACCCCTTGTTCAGTCTTCTTCAATGATGCTGACCTGCTTGCTGCTGCTGTCCTTAAACAAGCCAGGCATGCACCTCACTCAGGCCTTTGCACTTGCTCTTACCCTCTGCCAGGACTTACTTCCTCCATTATCCACATAGCTTACTCCCTTTTTTGTTTCAAATCTTTGCTCAGATGTCACCTTCTTTTCTTTTTTTTTTTTTTTAAAGATTTTATTTATTTGACAGGGAGAGACACAGCAAGAGAGGGAACACAAGCAGGGGGAGTGGGAGAGGGAGAAGCAGGCTGCCCACGGGGCAGGGAGCCTGATGTGGGGCTCGATCCCAGGACCCTGGGATCATGACTGTGCTGAAGGCAGACGCTTAACGACTGAGCCACCCAGGCGCCCCAGTCACCTTCTTTTCTAACCATCTATTTAAAATTGCAAAGTATGCCCTCCACGCTTCATTTTTAGCCATAGCAATTACCACCATCTGACATATTTTGTTTAACTGATTTGTCTGTCTCCCCATATTCATTTTCCCATATGTAATTTCAATAGGGTGGGGAATTTTATCTGTTTTTCCATCACTGATTCCCAATACCCACATCCTTGACTTGCACACAGTATTTCTTGAATCAATGAGTTAATGAGGCTGACATTTTAGCCATAATTATGGAGTTATAGTCCTCCCAGGAGATATGACCACACAGTTAGCTTTCTTTTGAAGAAATGTCTAAATTTGGAGAATGCTCAGTTAAGACATTTCTGTTTCCCTTGAGTGGTGATTCTAACTCAGAAAGTGATGAGAAGTTCTTATGCATAAGAAATCAACAGTAATTTTGTCATTTTTGGTGTGGATCCCATTTCAGGAGTTAAATGGAATTTCTTCAAACTGTAATATAATTTTGGCTTGAGTGCGGTGTGTCAGCATTCAGGCTATCCACTAGTTATATAAGCAATCCTTTACAAACCCTTAGCTGCCTCAACATTCCCCGTTAGTGTCCTCAAAAGATTTCCAGTCCTATGTTTAAGTAAATATTATCTTTACAGAAACTTAGGGCTAGAAGTTTCATCATAAAGCATCCAAGCATCCCTTATTTGAAGAGTACACCCTAAAAGGCAGCAGAGCTAGGTCACAGTACCTATTCTTATCACTTATTAGGCTCTCTGATCTTGACTAAATCACCTAATTCCTTCGGTCCCAAGATGTTCTTTCTGTAAAATGGAGATATAGTCCCAGTGGCCGAAAAATCCCTTCTAAGATCTGATATTCTGACTTGAGATTAAAAGACCTATAATCTATGTCAAGTACATAAAGGATATCTAATGAAGAAACAGGAAGATTGTATATACAAGCCCCGCACAGAGAAGGGGCTCAACTGCATCACATTTTGCAGGGATCTGTGTCCTGCATGTGTTTTTATACCTTTAGTTCATCCATACAATGATGTAAAACATGTCATAATCATGGACTAAAATTGAGGGGACCTTAAAACGTAGTCATCTTATCCAATTTCTACTCTTATTCCTCTGACAAGTGGAGGCTGGATGGCTTTCTACAGCTGACACACAAGCCTTAGTATTAGAGGGTCAAGAGGAAAACACTTGTATACGAGAAGCCAGCTCTGCTGAATATGATTTTACACCATTAATGATGATAATTTCAAAACAGCAAAGACTTAAAATCATAGTAGAAAGGAGAAACTCTCAAAGTCTTACCTCAAGGTTCACCATAACAAAATTATGGGAAAGTTCTGAAATTTCTGTAGATTCAGCAAATTTGGGCTTTAAAGCTAGGAGGGGAAAAAGATTTTAGCATAGATGAAAACATCACTGTCATATCCAAACCCTAATTTGCTGAGTTGATTCAGAGAAATGAAACTTTTTTTTTTTTTTTTTTTAACTCCTAAGAACCAGAAATCAGGACACCTGAATTCTGGTCGTGCTTCTGCCACTTACTCACACAGGTATATCACTGGAATGACTGACTTCATTTCTCTGGCTTTTATCCCATTTATAAAATATGGATAATGGCATACAAATGAAAAAAAATTATTTCTATTTGCTTTTTATAGCCACATTTCAGTAACTTCTATTGAAGTAATAGACAAAGACAACAGAGTAACATCACAACATGTATATATATAAGTACGCTATTTACACTAATTTTATACTCCTTTTCCAACTAGGATTCTGCTGAGTGTAGCATACCCAACAAAAGAAAAAAACCTGACTGGGAAGTAGCAAGGGGGCACAGCAGAAAGAATATATGCCACAAATAACCTTGGGTTCTAATTTGGTTCCCACCTCCTCCAGGAAGACTTCCCTAGTCACTTCTCATGTCTCTGTATATTTCTGTTTCCTATATTTACAGTCCATATGACTACTGTAGCACTTAATCCTATACTCTCCCTAACCATATCTCAATTGCTTCACCCTCTAATCCCTTGCATAGGTAACTGCAAACTTCTTGAGAGCAGGGAATCTATGTCATATATTTCTTTGGTATTCCTTAAAGCTATCAGCAGTGCTGGGACAAAGTCTGTGCTAATATATTTTTTTTTCTTCTTTTTTTTATTGTGCTAATATTTTTTAAGTGTTAATATTTAAGAACACATTGGAGGTTTGATTATTTGCACTTACCTTTGCAAGCTCCACACCAGGACTTGTGGATAATCACCATCAGAGGCAAGCCACTTAAAAAGAAAACGAAGAAATTACAATCTAGTAATTCCACTTCTTTTAAGTCTATCCTAATAAAATGACCACTTTATAAAGACAAAGGTTAATGTATAAAGATGTTCTAGACTAAGAAAATTTTTAGGTGACCTAAATATTAAATATAGATTATTGTAATACAATTATTGGTAAGTTCTGACATTCCTGTAAATTCTGCAAATTTGGGTTTTAAAGCTAGGGAGAAAAGACTAGAAGAGAAGAAAACATCAAATTACAGTACTTCTAAATGTTATGGTTATATAACCATTGAAAATGTTAATAAAACTTTTCATTGGTATGTCAAATTAAAAACTAGAATAGGGGTGCTTGGCT